>NC_092016.1:22325000-22377500 GCF_042242105.1 Pempheris klunzingeri | reverse complement strand
GAGGTAGGGAGAGATAGCGACATGGAGAGAGTCAGAGAAAAGGAGTAAGGGAAGGATGGCTCTAAGGTGGAGAGAAAGGTGGGAGAGAAAGACACAAGTAATAGAAAGAAATGGAAATGGTGGAGGAGAACACAAAGGAGGATGAGAAACAGTTGCAAAGAGGGAAAAACAATGAGGTCTCCACTTGTGGGAAAGCAAACAAGCCAATGAACAGATCTAAGTGTGAATTGCCATTCCTGTAAAATGTGGGTGTGTGTGTGTGTTTATGTGTGAGGCTACAGTTTCTCCTCCTCCTGCAAGATATCACTGTTTTGTAGTTTAATAGTAGTTTTCCCATTTCCAGTATTTTTTCCATTTCAATTTTTCCATTGTATTCTACAAACCAGGAATCCATTTTGGTCTAGTTTTAGGAATATTTCTAAAGGTCCATGTTTGAAACAGTGCACCAGAACACTTCTTTTTGAAAGAGTAGACTGACTAGAGGGTCTTCAAACGTTTCCAACCGTGTTTATGAATAATCATACTAGAAAAAAAAAGAAAAATCTCAGTGTTGCATTGCATCTTCCCACTTCCTCTCATGTCTTCTGTAAATCTAGTTCGGCTATCTTGGATATAGTGGAGCCTTTATATCAATCTCAATTAAGCACTAATTTGTGACACTCCAGTAATCTTTAGAGCTGATGCCACCAGTTGAGAAAACACAGCTGAAACTGAACCTGATATATAATGTTCTGATTTTCTGGACATTCAGCATCTGCTCTCCCACAAAAGTCGTTTGAACCACAGGAAGAGCGGGGTGGAAACACATAGATCTCTGGGACGTATGTTGCAAACAAAACCACATCATTGGTTGCCCGGCAACAAAGATGGTACCGCAAATGATAACAAGCAACCTGTCAACTAACCGGGCCGCAAGGGGAAAGCTTCGATACCCAAGGCAGGTGGTCGCAACATGCTGCCGCGAGCATCGCATGTTTCTGAGAAGGAAGACGGGGACGGGAGAAAACGAGAGGCATGTGGAAAAAGACAGGTCAAGGAAAGTAGAAGAGATTGTTGGGAGCATCGGAGAAAGAGCTGGAGGTGAAGATGGAGGGAGAAGGATGCGGGATACCTTGAAAAAGGAGCACAGTTAAAGAAGACAAAGCGTTATTGCTGCTTGGTTACACAGGGACGAGGGGGGAGGGTCTGTCTCCTCTCCCCGTCTCTCGCATTCAGAAATACACACTGGGGGCAGAGGGGATGCCTCTGTGGGCACCAAGGTCCTTCCTCCCTGTAAATTAAAACCATTAATAACCAACTGGGAGAAAAGAGAGGGCGGTGAGGGAGATGGATAGAGGGCAGGGAGAGAGAGATGTAAGAGAGAAAGTGGGATTTGGGGATGGTGATTTAGAAAGAAAGATTGGTGAACGGGAGGTAAACTGATGTGAAACGGGTACAACAGAGAGAAAGTGTAGAAAAGAGAACGAGAGAGACACTGAGGGAACTTTAGTGTGTGATGTGGCTGCTATAAATCACTGTGATTGGCTGAAAAGAGATCTTCTGGAGTTACTGCGTGTGTGTGTGTGTGTGTGTTGCAGCAACCTTGTGGCTGTGTCCAATGGCTGCGGGTTAAAACAGATGGAGGGGAACAAAGTGTACGTACAGTATGTGTGGCTTGTGTCTCCTCTGGCTCGTGTGTCTGTTTCCGGAACAACAGATGTGTCCAGTGAGAGAAGCGTGAGCGGGTTTGCTGTCTACGGTGTCACCCCAGGAGTGTGTGTGTGTGTGTGTGTGTGTGTGTGTGTGTGTGTGTGTGTGTGTGTGTGTGTGTGTGTGTGTGTGTGTGTGTGTGTGTGTGTGTGTGTGTGTGTGTGTGTGTGTGTGTGAGGGAGGGTACGTCCTGGGAGAGCACCAATGTCGCGTCTGTCTTCTGGAGTAAAACTGTTTGAAGACATGATGACACAGAGAGACGCGCGGAGGTGAGACGGGTTCAGAAGCGGATGGGAGGAGATAAATGAGAGGAGAAGAAAGATACAAGGGAGCGATGAGGTTAAAGTCGTCATTTAATAATTCAACAGGTCTAGCAGAAGGTATGGTAGACAATTTGACCAGATTATCTAGAAGTGTTATGGTGTGGACTCTGCTATAGCTAAAACCAACAATGTGCAGAGTTTGTGGCCTAAATCGTTTTAAAAGAGAGGGACACTGTACTGTACAGTGAAGACCACAGACAGATCATCTCTCCAGCGACTTATCAGACTTACCGGTGTGTGTCACGTCATGCAGATCTCATCCGTTTCTTTGTCCCTCTCTCAGGCTTGGTTTGAGTCTCTAAATACTCTTTCTGCCTTATCTTGCACAAGTGGCACGGCACCAGACGCCAACAGCATCACACCAGCCTGGGCCAGTTAATAAAAGTGCTCCGCTGAGTTAATGTTGCTTTCCTTCAACATTGTTGGACTGAAATTTTGGATTTTGAAAAGATCAGAATGCAAGAGAAGCAGAGATGCCATCCGCTTTATTCCCGGTACCTTCATTACCCATAATGCAGCTCAAACGGGAAGAGTTTAGTTGGCGATTCAGGTGTGTTACAGCTAATGTAGTCTTGCAGCCTTGAGCTTGGTGGAGTTCCCCTTTAAAGCTTAAAACCGTGTGCTCCGATCTAGAAAGCATGAAAACGTATCAAGTCAGCGATAAGTCACGGATGAAAGCGACTGCCAATAAAAAGAGGTGATGTGAATCCAAATCTGAAAAAAAATATATGATTGTTGAACATCTTGTTTAAAATCAGTTCCCCTCAATTGAACAGCTGACGAAGGGCTACTCGAGCTCACGCGATGTGGCGTCTTGTGCGGATACTTGTGACGAAGACGGCTGGTCTGCAGGTTCACGGACGTGGTGCTCTGCCTATGACATCAGCATGCTTAAAAAAAACACCACGGATGTTCTTATTTGTGTATTCTGTACTGTTTCCTGTGCAAGGACACCTCTGAAACTGAGCAGGCAACCTGGGAATCGCTTTACTGACAACATCAAGAACACGGCCCACATTCAGGCTGAAGAATCGGTTTAGCATCGTGTGTGTGTGTGTGTGAGTTATTTTGAAAAAGCCTGTGGCAGGAATTGAAATGTTGACATTTCTAAGCGAGAGACTGTAGACAGTCCATTTTGTGAACAGTCCATAAAGAAGAAGGAATTTTAGGATCACAAAGGGCTGCATTTCCCAAGTCTACAGGTAATGCCATCAGCTTTGGTTCCTTGTAGTAAATTCTACAGCCACCCAACAAGATGACTGAAATTGCCTAGCAACCACTAGCCACTGCATCAATTCAGCATTTTTTTCTCCTCTCTGTTGTTCATGTTCATTTATGTTCATTAATATCTGCTAGATAGTTCACCGGCTTCGTAAGCTGCTCCAGCCTTGAGTCAGCTCACTGACTTTGTCATCAACACACACACACACACACACACACAGATGCACTGACACATGCCTATTCACGCACAAGCTCACACACACACACACACGCACACACACACACACAGGTGAATGAGCTTGCTGCTAACAAAAAGATGTTACAGAGTGTCAAACCAATATCTGTCTCTCTTCACTGCTGCCTACCTCTCCATTTTCAGCTCAAGGACGGAGACAGGGAGGCAGGAGGAGGGAAGAAAGAGTGAGAAAGTGATGGAGAGAGCGAGTGACAGGAAGGGAGAGACATAAAAACCTTTCATTTAAATATATGCAGGCTTTTCAGTAAATGTTGGAGAACATCTTCATCTGTGTGTGAATGCCCTGGGGTTAAAACAAAGAAAAGAAAACAGTGTCCAAATCCTTAACAGTCAATCATTAACAGATCAAACATTATTAACCCTTGTATGGTGTTCGGGCCTGTGGGACCCGTTTTCATTTTTTTATCAAGAGAAAAATGATACGATTGATTATTTTTTCAAACTCAGACTCATTGGCCTTGGCTCATGTTGAGTCATGATGAGTCTGAGTTTGAAAAAATGATTAGTCGTATAATTTTTCTTTTGATAAAGAACATGAAAACGGATTAAATCGGGTCCCACAAACCCGAACACCATATAAGGGTTAAATCTTTATTTAGGCAGGCAGTCTCATTGAGATTAAGATCTCTTTCATAAGAGAGACCTGAGAACAAGCAACATTCACAGAAACACACAACAGAAATGTACGCAATATAAATTTAAACAATAGAATTTAAACATGAAATAAAGAGTGGTCACTTGAAGCAGTTACAAGAATCAATAAAGACTTCAGGTAATAAGGTTTTAAATTCATTAATGGTGATGAGTGACTCCAGTTTGAGGGCAGATTGTATTTCGTTCCATTTAAAAGGTGCAGAATACCTGAACCCAGTTCTGGGGGTCTCCAGGTACTGGATCATGAAGACATGTGAGCTAGTCAGGGAGCTTCAGCAGCAGAGCTTTCTCTCAGAGCTATCTCCACAGTCCAGAACCGACACAAAGGACTTGACTTCAGCACTAAACAAGCAGGTTGTTTAAAATGTCTTAATCCAGCAAGTAAGAATCAGAATCAGAATCAGAATTCCTTTAATAATCCCCAGGGGGAAATTGCTTTTTGTTACATACAGCTCCAAAAGAATAAGAATAAACTTCAAACACGAAAGTAATAATAATGATAATAATAATAATACTAATAATGATACAAATAATACCACTACTACTAATAATAACATATAACAACATGTACATTCAGAGTGAGATGTATTATATAATACTAATAATACTACTACCGCCAACAATAACATATAACATATAAGATAATAATAATAACATATAAGTTCGTAGATAGTCCATGATAGATCAATTTAATTTAATTTAATTACATAATCCTGTAACATGTGTTTTCACATTTTGGAAAACCAAGAAAAGAAAATCAACATGAGAAAATTACATTTTTTCTTTTCATCTGGATAATCTGATGTGAGGAGTATTCATGGGAAACATGTTTTACAGGTGGTAACTAGGCTAGACCTGCACAAATAAATGCACAGGGGGAGATTCAAGGATGGAGATCTTTGCTAAATAGAGAAAACTTCTAAGAGGACAAAGGCAAAAGTTACTGTACGTCAGATTGGATTCGATTGGATCTGTTCTCATCACGAGGAACGCTGGCATGATTCACACTTTGGTTTTTAAAAACCCGCTATTGATTTGGGGTCAGGCACTGAGCGAACATTTAAGAAGTTTTTGTTTGGCGTTCAGAATGGTGTTCGTGCAGCGTTTGACTGTCGAAGGCTGTTTCACATTCTTTAGCTGAAAGGACGAACGTTTCTCTCAGCTTGAATGAGTTGAGTTCAAGTACATAGTGACATCACGACTAGTTTGGGAGCCAATCATGGTCCAGTATATAACGTACACGAGTGTTATGTGGAAACTTGAAGCCTCTGGTGCACACATACTGAGGTGGGAGACATCTTGTGTCAACTAATTAAAGCTTTAAATTGAGCAACTGCATATTCATAGATTCTGGAGGAGGAGATGTAACTCTAAGGTTTTTCTCTCATCATATCAGACGCATAGTATGTTATGCAGAGTGTTCTTATGACCGCTCTTAAATCTCAAATGCTGCATGAATTGGCTTAAGAGAACTGATACTACTACTAATAATAATCAATACTGCTAATGATAAGTAAGTCAACATACTCATGAGGCTGTAAAATCTGCTGATTTATCTTTAATTCAAATTACTTTCTAGTTTTATTTCACAGAGTGATTCCTAATTTGTAACGATTGATTAAGATTCAAATTACAGCTGCCTCGTTTCGACAACAGTGATTAGAAAAAGAGCGTAATCATTCACAGAACTGTGGTCGTGTGAGTGAACGACAGATCCCGAAGCTGTGTGTGTCAGTGTCAGCTGTGTTACAGAACGAGGCAGAGAGAGAGATGAGGAAGCCGAAAGAAATGGAGTGATAGAAAAATAAAAGGAGGGAAGACTTGTAGAGAGAGAAAATTAAAACTGCATGGGGCGACCATTAGCATTCTGCCAGCATTGTTTAGCGATGACAAGACGAGCTGTTGTGTGTGTAATTATGTTATTAGCTTTTTAATACACATCCCCGTGCAGTCATTTAATTCTGGTAGCGTTCCCCGTCCCAGTGATGTGTCGCTGATTGCTGCACTCAGCCGTTTTATTAGGCCTAATTAAATTAACATTATTTTGGTCCTGCCATCAGCGACACACTCAGTCACGAGGAGGGACGTGTGTGTGTGTGTGTGTGTGTGTGTGTGTGTGAGGATTTGAAAGTCTTCATGCTTGTATTTGTGTGTGTTGAGGTTTAATTCTGAGTGTCTGAGTGAGTGTGTGTGCATCTGCATGTGTGTGTTGAGGGAGAAAAAGCGATACGAGACATTCGGCTGCATGAAAAGAAGTCTGTAAATTACATATAGCGCGGTGAGTTAAATGCAGGTTTGTCACAATAGAAAATAAGACTGATTGCTAGTTGAGACTTCTGCTTTCGTGTGTGTTTTATTTGTGTTTGTGTTTGTGTTTGTGTGTGTGTGAGCGCTGCAGGAACGCCACCGTCTCTCTCTCCGTCTTTTCTGGAGCACTTCTATCTCTTACCTGGGCCCAAGTCATCTTCTTAAACTTTCTTTCTTTCTTTCCTGAGCACACACATTTACCTTTTCTAGTTTCCCACCTGCTGACCATCCTTATCTCTCTAAACCCCCCCCCCCCCCCCCCCCACACACACACACACACACACACGTGACAGACTATTACCTTCACACACACAGTAAAGCCAAGCCCAAACCAGCTTGAATGCAAATTACACAAATATTCATAGAAAAATGTTGAACAAGTAGTCTCTCACACATAGGTTGAGAGTGCTGACGTGCATTGTGTGTGTGTGTGTGTGTGTGTGTGTGTGTCTATGTGTGTGTGTGTCTGCTCGGAGCATAATCCTACATTCATCACACGCACACAGACACACACCTATGACCCAGTGTATGCCAATGAAATGTAGACGGAAGGTAATTAAACAGGGATCAGGCTGCTCTTTATCAAGGGCTCTTCACTGCTGGGCTAAATTAACCTCTGCCCATACACACACACACACACACACACACACACACACATCCACAGACACACACACACATTGCGCCTTAAGGATCCATACACGCATGCTAACACAAATGTACATCTACATACATCGCTGGGCTCACAGAGATATGCAGACGCAGGGATGCACAATGATGCGCATCGTCGTTTTGAAGCCTCGTGTGAGCTTCAGAATCAAATCAAATCAAGTCAAACGGTCACTAAATTGCTTTTAGTTTTCTCTTTGTCTTTGAGCTGAGAAAAGATGACAAAAGCACACAACAACACTCAACCAATCAGCTGCTTGAATTGGGTCAGTGAGTTGAACGCAATCTGCCCTTTTCATGAAAACCACATGCACATCATCCAGTAATGCTTAAACAGACAAAAGGGAAATTAAAATTAAAATGTATTGTTCACTTTGGTATTATTATCGCAAACCTGCTCTTAGTATGTCAAACATGATCTTACAGTCATTTCCCCCACGACCTAGTGGAGTTGTGATTTTTATGGCCATAAATTGCCTGCTCCTGTTCCTTACATAACTATGGTAATAAGCAAGAAATGCTTCATAAGAATAAATAAGTAAAAAGCACTGGATTAACTGCTTAACAAAAGTAGGGATACATACAGTATAAACCTTATTAAGCAGAACGGATATGGCCCTGACTGGACCAACTCTGCTTCTGCTTCTTTTAGCAACTGTAAAGTTTAAAAACCAGAAGCTACATTGTTTAACAGGTAGATTTTGTCCTTCACTCACTGGAGGACAGTCAGTGTAGAACTGGCCTATTACGTGGTTCTATTAGATGCCACCTCTCAATCAGTGTCAGATGGGTGCATCACTAACTCCAGGTTTAGCGATGGAGCACCGTGTTAGTGATTCAATTAACAAGAATGCACAGAATCATTGATGAAACCCCAAAATCAGGTTTAACCAATAACATCCAACCACAGAAGTGCACTGGCAGCAGTTTCAAACCTGCAGATCTGGGCCTGCTGTTTCAGTGCAGCCTGTACCACCTGCAGGCGAGGAAATAGCTGGTGCTAACGAAACACGACAGTTAGAGTGTCATTGTGTGTCCTTGGATGGTTTGGTGAGACAAGGAGGAGTGTCCTAAAGAGAGTTTGTTTGTCTAAAAGGAAGAATACACATCCATCAGGTGATGCCAGTGAAAGCAGCAGGCACTGACTTTAGCTGCAGAGAGATGGAGACAACCTGGGTACCCAAAGTCACCACGTGAACGAGGACGATGCGGAAGGTGCTCAGTCTACAGTGAAACAGCTGTGGGACTGTAGCCTTGATCAATGGTAACTGTGCAAAAACACTATTAACGTATTATTATCGGCATTGCTAGAGTTGTTTAATATGACAAAGCTCTCTAAAAATAGCATTAAAAGCGAAGGTGTCACCCAGTGTCTCCGCTCTGTTCTTGCTGTTGCTGTGGTTTGTCTCGACTTGTCCAGGTGCTTGTCTGGATCAGAGTAGTTTGCTTCTCTGCCCAGCTGTTCGGCCACCTGTGGAGGTGAGACAAAAGAGAAGCGCGGGGGTGGAACAAAACAAAGAGGGATGAGGAAGAAGACAGGATGGCACAAGGATGCAGGAGATGGGGAGAAAAATATATTCATAGAGGAGAAAAAAAGAAAATATTGGCAACAAAAAAGCTTGCAGCTGAGAAGTGAAGCGACATTTTGCCTTTGAATCTATACTGAGGAGAACAGGTGCAGCCTTGAGTTTGAGCGCTGTGTGTTTTCTGGCCTAAAGCCCTTATGTTTCAGCAGCAGGCGCTCGCTCTCATCAGGTTGCTTATGGACAGAAAACTCAATACAGAGGGCCTGCAGAGACTGTGAAAAAGATGTATTAACCAAACCCTGTTTAGTATGCTGGAATGCCACTTCTAATAATAAATGTCTAGATAAAAAAAAAAAAGCCAAGCGTTATAAACCAGAATGTAAAAAAGGAAGAGTGAAAAGGTGTGTTTTGGATAAATAATACATCTGGACAACAGGAAGCACGTGGGAGGACAGCCCTGAACTCAACAGGAAGTAGGAGCAGTGATTTCCAGGTGGAGAGACTTCAGAGGTTCAGAGTTCACGGCATTGTGCAGACCCTTTGCATGTGGTCAGCTGTTTGATACGAGACCACTCTTGAACTGCTTTTTGCACATGAGATCTTACAAACTGCCACGATGCATTTGCCCTCCATTTAGACTCTATTTTAGGCCCCAAGTGTTCTCCTGGTAGGAAAGTTTAGTTTGACTCTGTAACGTTGAAAGAACCAGCACAGTCAAGAAACATCCTGATGTGAGTGCGGTTCAGGCTGGATTAGATTTGACCAAGGCGTACACTGCTTCACATGCAGGCCAAAACACATTATTTAACCACACCAGATATTACAAACATGTAGGCTACTACATGAGACATTGTGAATAAGTAGCTGCAGGGTGATCCGTTTAACGGGACGGGCTGCAGAACTAAAGAGTTCAGTCCCTTCAGTCTCCAGCCTGTAGGACTCTAAATCTTCTGTTTGATGACAAAAGCTGACATGAGTCAAATAAAAAATGAGAGAGGGGTCTGATGTAATATTACCAGACACCATTCTTTTTGTGTATGCAGTTTGAAAACTTGACTCAAGTATTTGACCCACAGTCTTTGAGCAGATGTGTAGCATTCTAGCTGAAAAGAGAGACGGCTGTACCATGCGTAGTGCTCTGTATTATACATTACACATGTCTTTTGGCTTCCTTGGATCAATTATAAGCGAATTCTCTTTGCAACACTCCATTAATCTTTCCATGCATCACTGATGAATATGAGGATCATCTTCAGCACCTAAGAAAGACAACAGTGTAGTATCATCGCAAAAACTTCCATTTAAACGTACTTGAAATATCAGTTTATAATCATCTGTGTAAATGTCTGATTAAGTGTAGCTGTCCGTACCCCATCTGTATGAAATGAGGCTGAGAAACACTGAATGAGATGAGAATTAACTTTACCAATGAAAGTGAGACTGGCTGAATTGTGTTGAACGGTTTTCTAAATGCTTTAATATAAGGTGAATTAACTGGAGCATCTGTGACAGTTTCACATTTTGGGAAATACATTTGATGGATATCACTCTCATATCTGTACACCAAATATGAAGCTAAAGCCAAAAGGTGGCTAGCTTAGCTCTGTATTTGTACATTTAAAAGAAATGAGATACAGCATGTTGGTTTGGGAGCTTTAGAGGTGCGGGCAAGCAGATTTTATTACCTTTGGAAAGGGCCAAGCCTGTTTTATCCATTGTTGCTGAGCTAAGCTAACCACCTCTTGGCTCTAGTTTCATATCTAGTGCACAGGGAGTGGTGTCAATCTTTATGGAAGGAAGCAAGCAGATGCATTTCCCAAAATGTCAAATGGGTCCTTTAAGAATATGTTTGTTAATAAGGCTCCTCATATGTCTGCTTAACCATGTTTCTGAATTGAATTGCAGTGAATAAACTATGCACTAACTAGAGACCCGTGCAAAATGTCACAGAGCTAGGCTTTAATGACCTCATGTTCATGTGTAACCATGTAATTTTGAGCACATATGTTTATGCTGCTTCGGGGATTTTGAAAACTAGATTATGATGTAGAGCTCTTTGATGTGCGTAACTGAGACACATTACAGCATTTCATGTTGTTCCCCTAATGGCCATCTAAACTAGGGCAAATCAGATTATTTACAGAATCATAAAGAGGCAGGCTTTCTGCAGTAGTAAATGTACACATGTGGTACAGCAGCAACACACACACACATACACACCAAGTGAAGGTGCACTGGTGCCCAGATTTTAGGGCATGTAAATGTGTGGAAAAGCACCCCAGTCCAAATGGTTATGTGCACCAAGCATTTGATCACTATGTAATCAGAATTTCCGTCAGGGTGGAACTAACACAGGACAGGAACTACGAACATCTCATATGTTTACCCAGCTAAAACTAATGCAGGCAGGAACACTAATAGCCTTGGCAGGTGTTTCTATCATTTTGTCCACCCCATTTGTATCAATGAGGCTGAATAACAGAAACAACTCTTGTACAGTTGGACAAACTAAATCCTCCAAAATAATCATACAGTTGAATCTGCACCTCCCTGAAAGTGTTTCAGCACAAACTGAACGTTATAACCTTCATGAAGGGAGGATTTATTATGGGGCTGTTGTATTTGCATTAGACTACAGTTAGATAGAGCACAGTGTGTGTGTGTGTGCGTGTGCGTGTGTGTGTGCGTGTGTGTGTGGTTCAGCTTCTCAGCTGTGACAGGGAACAAACGCATAGAGACAATGAATGAATGGAGTGAATGAAAAACAGACAAGAGGTACTGCATAAGGACAGGAGGAGAGAGGAAAAATAAGTTGTGTTTATTCAGAGCATAATTACCACATTTAAAGCTTTTTTTTTTTTTTTCAAATGTGGTAATTCATCAGTGCTCATCATCATATTGTGCCAAGAACAGAACAAAGACAAGCAGGCACAAACTTTTTGTAATGGAGGATGTATCCTGACGACTTTGGGGAGATCCTGACTTTTCCTTTAGCACCACTATGAAGTTGACCATCATGAATTTGATTGAAATGTTTCGACAACTACTGGATGGATTGCCACGTTCAGATCACAGACTGCATATAAAGATGGATGCAGTGATGTGAGACGTCACTGCACTGGATTTGCACTGGATTAGCTTTAAAGCATCAACTTTTCTTGACTCTCTCTGTCCATCTCAGTCAGACATGATGTCAGTTTGCTTTGGTGGAACTCTACTCTGCTTGTTCTATAGACTATAGCTAGCGTACTACTTGGCAGGGCCCCCAAACTTATACTGCTTAGGGCCACGAGATGTACGGCTTTGGCTCTGGCTCTGGCCAAATATAATTATGTCCTTCTGTATTACATGTCTCTTCACTGGAGTCTTGGCTATGAAAAGGCCTGCTATGCAGTTCTACAGCAGTGATGACAAACTGTGAATAACATCAGAATAAGGAGTAAAAAGTGACAATTATCATTTTTTCACTCCATTGTTATTTATTCACAGCTCCTGTGTCTAACAGCCTGATTATTGTAATATGATATTGCACCACTGCAGTCTGAGCGAATTGTGATAAACAGTGTTTGAATCACATCAGCAGATTTTATGTTGTCATTTTCATTAACTCTACTAAACAACAGACACGCTGTAGTTGGGGTGGAGGTGACGTACAGTTTGAAAGTGCCCACCTGCATGAGTGCGGTTTTGGTGAGAAAGTGAGTTCAGGGTCCTGTTTCCTGTTTCCTGTTTCCTGTTTCTTGTCTTTGTTTATTGTGACATCGACATCAACTGTTGGTTAAATAAATGATGCTTGTAACAGCATGTTTGCACACCAGACGTGCTGTATATGCAGTGTTACGGGACAAAAGCTTGACAGTTGTGAGTATCTGATCAGTGTCGCTAAACCAGTTACAGAAAAGACAGTTTGTAGATACAGCACACACACACACACACACACACACACACACACACACACACACACACACTAGGGATGTGTCATGATTTTCGAATATTCATAGATCTAGTCATAGATATAAATGATCAAATAGTGCGACTATCGTCTTACTTAGGCGCCTGTGGCACGTTTTACGAGGGCAGTAAAGCATTAGCTACATCGCTTAGAGATGTAGAGACTTTTCGAGTGCTGGTCAAATAGTTCCACGTGATTATCGAATAGTATTTTTGCACTATGAACACACACACTCACACACACTGACATTGTCATGAATACATATTCAAACACCCACACTGACCATGGAAAACACAGACAACAAAGATTCGGGAAGGTAAAAATGCTTTCATGGACAGTGTCCACAGTGGGAGGTGTATGTCAGCCTTAGGCCAGTCTGGTTTCCTGGTCTGTCTGGTGGAGAAGAGCATGACGGACAGTGTTTTTGAGGAGAAGGTGGTAGGATGGGATTGTGGGTTCTCTCTCTCTCTCTCTCTCTCTCTCTCTCTCTGTATGTGTGTGTGTGTGTGTGTTTCTGTATGACCGCTGAGAGAGTTCATCCCACGCGGGGCATTTCTGCTGAATCAGTGACTAGTCACCTCTCCTAGGAGGGTAAACAACACATTAACACACACAGACACACCTACTGAGTAACAGACCTTCATTTTACAAACACACAGATGGGCAGAAAGATTCACACAGCAAACACTAAAGAATGTATCTGCAGAAATGCAGCAACACACACACACACACACACACACACACACACAGGGTTCATCCATATTTAATCTTCTTCTGTATCTGATACCTGGATTAGGAATGATTCTGCCTTAACCTTATATACAGTACTGCAGCTTTTCCTTATTGTGATCACATGACATCTTTTCAGCCGTGACCAGCAGCTCTGTAGCTCGCTCTGTCACTTGGTTGATCCCAAAAAAATTTTTTGCATCCTTTGGCAGCCACAGTTTTCTCCCTAGGAGGCTTAAATTGGCTGTGAAGGTCAAGTGTGTGTGTGTGTGTGTGTTCATGCCAATTGCCAAAAAGGGGGTGTGGCAGTGGGAGGGGCCTTTAACAAAAAGGCACAACAACAGATTCACGTAACATGGCCTAACTGTACACAATGCTGCTGATGTGCTCTCGCTGCTGCCTCCAAGCTGGTGTTTTGCCTTTTGTAGGCTGATGATGAGACTAAGGTTTTGTAGTGTTTGATCATATCGGAACCAAAGGCTGGAATCAAACATGGCCGCTGTTGTTTACAGTTAAACAACATTATAAAAGTCCAGAGAAACCAGCCCAGTGTCCCCGGGAATTATCCCATGTTCCATCCCAAAGCAGGATAAAGTGTGTGTAGCAAGATAAAGATTGTGAATCAATGTGTAATGTAGCACATCTTTTCATGCAAGAGGCAGAAGTTAGTGTCCCCTCAATTAATTGTGATTCACACTTTTCTAATTAACGGTCACCACAGTCTTTTCCCAACATTAACCACATGTTTTAGTAGCCTTACCACAATTATAACTCAATTATAGAGTTCCCCACTGTGGGAGTTTGATGAGAAGATCTTAAACTGTCTTAAACTTTTTTTTTTTTTAACCATCGTACAGAACAGAAGCTTGCTGCTTCCCCATTTCCTGTATGCTAAGCTAAGCTAACCAGTTACAGTGAACCTTTACCAGACAGGTGAGAGAGAGAGGTATTCATGTTTTCATCTAACTCTAATTATAACTTTAAAAGCTTTTTCAAGCAAGGAGGCGTAAAAGCAAACACTTCCTCCCCAGGTAACCTCCACCTGCACCTGCATGTTTTATTGCTTCACGCCTATTTTCTTTCACCTTCCAGGTTCCAAGTGTGTGTTGGCCTCTGAGCCCTGCCTGAGCATCCTGTGTAGACACTGACGGAGGACTATGTAGCATTATTGTTAAAGTGAAATGCGATTCAGAGGAGATAACATCAGATGCTCACATGTGAGGACTGTCCCTCTGGTGGGGGGGGGGCTGTAGTGGGTAGATTCTCGGGGCTGGCATATATTCAATATTTACACAGGTGCGTGGTAACAGTCACATATTCCTTCACCCTTTTCCCTCTCTGTCTGTCTCCTGTTCATCCCTCCTGTTCGTGTTTACTGAAGAATATGGAAGGTAAATGTCAAGTATGTCATATCTAACTGTCTCGTTCGCTCTCTTCCTTCTTTCAGGCCTCACCCTCTTTTCTGCCTCTACTCACTCATTCATCTCTCTTCCTAATACACTTCTGCACAGTCCTCTCTCAAATTTAGTTTCTCCTCCAGTATTCAGATTTTTTTCTTTATTGCTTTCTATTTCTGTCTAATTATCTGTCCGCTCTGTTTATATCTTTATGTCTCTCCCTTAGTACGGGGCCAGTTTGTCCTTCTGTTAATAATTACCAGCTTCTCTTTTCTCTCCCCATTTATCTGTCATTTTCACTATGTCTTGATTTCCTTTCCCGTCTCTCTCTTCCCTCCTCTTCCACTCTTAATGTATCTCTTTCCTAATCTTGGCAACTCTCGCAGTCTCTTCATTTTTGTCTGTCTGGCGATCCTCTTTTTCTCCCTGCATATAAAATTATCTCTCATCCTCTGTTGGCAGGCCCATGTGCTTTGAGCCACAGAGAACCACTCCACACATGTCCTTTTTTTTTTTTTTATTGGAAAAGCAGAGAGACATCGGCTCCCTGCTTATATCACATCACATCAGTGCAATTTGATACTGACAGACAGATTAGTGGAGGAAGAAATCGCAGCGGACCGATATGAGCAATTTTTCATAGCTTAACTCAGCCACAGAGTTGCATTGATAATCTATTTGTTTTACTAGTTACGTATTTACTTAAATATGTACTGATGTATGTTACAGTCAGTTATATTGTGGTAAGAAAGGGTAGAAAGGTAGTAGTAATAAAGTAGTTTTTAGTAATAAAATCATGTGTATGTCTGATGTGAACTCCTGCTTTTTCCCACAAAATGAAATAACTGAATCTAATCTTCCCTTATGAATTCCCCAGCTAAATGCATCTGGGAGATATACACAATTGCTTTAGTTTTATTAATTAATGTATTTAGTTATTTAATTAGTTAGTTAATATTTAAGTATTTAATAAGACAGTAACAGAAATGTGAATTTGTAGCTTAACTCCTTTTATCAATGGTGTAAAAAGAAGAATATACCTTCACCACACAACAAGCGATATACCAAAGGAACTGAATGTATATTACGTCTTTTTTAATCTCTCCAACTGTTTGAATTTCTTACTAATGATCCCATTTTTTGTTTTGCAACCAACACAACAGTGAACACCCTACTGCCTATTGTTTTGACAGGCTCCTCATTTAAATCCCTCATGAACAGCTAAAATGGAGTGTTTAAGATAACAGTTTTAAAATTATTCATTCATCTTCAGTTACTTATTAATGTCTGTCTACAAATGACATTTCAGGCTGCTCAACACACTGTATACAGCACTGTGAAATGTTGTCATACAGATTTTAGCCTGAAATGTGTGTTAACTTCACTACAAGTTACAGGGCTTCGGTTAGCCACCTGAATTAAGTGTCTATTAACATCTAGTCTGGGCATTTAATATTATTTATATCTTCATAACACCCCCATAGAAAATCCTTCTTCTTCTCTCAATTGATTTGCTTCATTAAACTCAACTTTTTCACTTTTCACTGAGTCACAATCGAGGGATGAAGTCTGGTGTGCAGCTTCCAACTAATTGGGAGCCAGTGACCTAGTGCGATAAATGGCGTATTAAAGAAGCTAATACGAGTTGACAGAAACCAGCGTTAATCATTCAGACCGTGATCACTGTGTCACGCTGACCCACAGGCGTATAGCCTAAACACAACCACACATCTGCACTATGACACACACACGCATGGCCATTCACATGGATCACTGGTATTACGAATACACACGAATCCATCTTTGTGTTGTTTTTGCGAGGATATCATTTCCCTCTGTTTATCTGCATTTTTGTTTTGCCATTTTAACCTCTAAATATGTTGGTGGTTATTTTCTGATGGCTGCCTGCCTCAGATTGGATTATCCTTTTTCACCAAAACCACTTGCAAGTGAGCTGTTTATGGAGCGATAAGCTCTTTAAATGGAATCTTTCTATTAACACTGTCTTTGTTAACATGAAAAAACCTTATTTTACCACTCACGTAACTGACGTTAAGGGTCAGTGTCATTTAACAAAGCGCGTTAGCTTGGTCGCTGACAGGACAGGAAGTTCGCACAGTTTATTCAAAAGAATATTTTCATGTCACAAGAGTTGAACTCTACACTAACAATTGCTGCAGATTCACTGAGCCTCTGTGAATCAATCCACAGATCATGGCTATGTGGCACAAGTTTTAAATGCTGGTGTGAGTGAGGAGTGTTAATCTTGAACAGAAATAAAGCCTGATTGGTGTATCTGGAAGGACGCAGACCGACAAATCAGTATCAATTAATCTCCGTGGTGGTGCTATAACTGGGCTTGACAGAATATTTGATGAGACGCAGAGACGTCCTCTCAAAACCACCAGGAATATGACCTTGTTTGCTCAGTGGTCAAGGAAATGATCAGCGCATGTGAATACGGGCTTTGAAAGCATGTCATGTGTATGTGAGCATGTGAGTCATAGCTCAGGTGGGATCAACTGTATGCTTTTCTTCTTAGTGCCACACAGCCTGTGTTTTCATAGCGAAAGATCAAAGATGGAGTGTGTGTGTGTGTGTGTGTGTGTGATTGAGAGAAGGAGCATTGGATGCTTTCTTTGGCAGTTGAAGCTGAAGAGGAGAATAACTTCAACAGATGGTCACTCAGCATCAGCCCGTCTGCACTCCTCCCTGTCAGCTCTCATCAGTGCGATCTTCAGCGCCCCCCTATGCAGTAATGCAGCACGTCAGTCCGTAGCGACTGACGTGCTGCATTACTCCCTTTGCACACAAACATGTAGAGCAATGTACGGAAAGCAACTGTGCTGACTTTTTAAGACCCGATCGAGCTGTTTTAGTCCATTTAAATCAGTTCTGCTATATTTAAGAAAATACGGCACCCTGCAGGCATCTAGAGTAAATATTTTGATAAATCAGATCTTTGAATGCATAATTAATACTCTCAAATTGCTCGTTTGTCATACACTGTTAATTAATTCTCTTAAATTAATATTTTGTACTCTCAATATACCTCCAATTAGTAAAGATTATATAACTTTTTATTCTATAACGAAGTTCATGCAGCCCACATTGTTTGCACTGTACATTTACCTGTGGCAGTGAAGGGGGTTGAACTGGGTATTATGGGTATTATGAACTGGGTGCTGCATCAGTATTATGGCTAAAACAATGGTATGAAGATAATGTAATACTTAGTGTGTGAGACAGCATTATGTTTCTTTGGTGTGAATCTACCTCCAAGTGACTGTCTTAGTAAAAAAAAACAAGTCCTGCTTTTTGTATTTTTTAGTCTGTAATTGACTCTGATCCAGCTGTAGAGTTGAATCAGTCCGTCAGTAAACAGGTGCTTTAACCAGACAGAAAACACAACAAGACTCAGTTAGTGTGCACGACACTTTGACCATGGCTTTACTTGTATACACGATTTTCCTCCTAAAAGCTGAATAATTTCAACTTGCACAACATGCTAACTTTGTATGATTTGCATCACATCACTCACGTCTCTACCGTCACCTGGTGCAACTTCGCCTCTGTCTACTCTCTACTCATGTCTTTCTGTTGATTTCATACTGTATGTAATTGCACAGTGCGAAAAACTGACTTCACTTTTGATGTGAGCACACAGTGCACAGAGTCCATATGAAGGCCTCTCTCTCTCTTGTGGTATTCACAACTTTGGAAGTGGAAGTTTTCTGAATGCTCTGATACCCCAAGTTGTGACGTTTTGTTGACGTTTTCAGAGATGGTGGAAGCCATGGAAGTTATTTAGAGGGCGGTAAGTTAATATATAGTAGATTTAATTGTGCAGTTGTGTTCATTTGCATCGACTTCACATTTCCTGCTTTATCGTTACGTAACCTGTTTACTGGGCTAAAAATAAATTGTTAAAAGCTTGGAGCCTTTTGGCGTCCATGTAGCCTAGCAGTGGTGTTCTTTGGATGTCAACAATATCGTGTACATAACTTCCTATGTTGGAACTGCAAGCTCACAAGTTCCTTTTGAAGGCAGCATACAGTCACGCTAGCGGCTAACACCTGTATGAGGCTGTAGTTAGGCACAGTGACCTCAACATACTTACTTAATACATACTTACAAACATCAGCATGCTGACAGGCACACATTGTCATGTCTAACGTGACATTTTAATGAGCTTTTTCACCTTTTTAATTTATTTTTCTTCCCCGTCATTTTCAGCACACAATTTCAATAATAATGATGGCTCCATTCTACTCTATAAGTGTGGAATTCAGCCATTATTAGTTTTATTATTTACACCTGTGACTTGTGTCAACTGTATCCACTGAAATAAGGCTTCCATGCTAATGTCAAGCAGGTATAACGTTTACCGTATTGGCCATCTCAGTGTGGTAACATTTTTTGAATTAGCACTATAAAAGTACATTTGAGGCTGATGGGGAGTATTTCAGTGTGGACCAGTGTGTTGGATATTTCCATCCCAACCGGACTTGTGTTGTTTTTGTTTTTTGTGACACCATCACTACAACTTGCTCCCCTGTCCTTGGCCAGACCCACACTTTCAGGTAAACATACACACAATGCACTCGGGGAGCTTACTCACCCTCCCCGTGCATGACCTATGATTCTCTGCATGCTTTCACACACGGGTGTGTTCATCCACCCACACACACACACACACACACACACACACACACACACACACACACACACACACACACACACACACACACACACACACACTGCATTAGAGACTACATGCAGTAACAATGTTCTTGCCAACAATTAGGCCAGATAGAAGAGGCCTGAACTGACCTTCCTAACTGAAAGGTTGTTGCTTTGCTTCCTAACACGTACAGCAGCGACATCACGGAGCTCCAAAGACAACAACATCTTTGGAAGATATCTGTCTGGAGCTACACTAAAAGCTCGCTCCATACACAAACACACATACAAACACAACAACAACAACAACAACAACAACAATCAAGTTGCCTCTACATTAAAGCCAAGGTCACTTCACAAAGGGTCCCTCACCCATGTTTGTTGACAAGAGATGTTGGCGTCCACATGCAGCTCTGTGTAGGAGTGAATGCGCGCGTTCAGACTCCCTGTTTCTTTCTCATACAATCTGCCTTACCTTGTCTTTTTCAGTGAAACCCTGTATGTATACGCAACCTTTGACCTCCCTTCATAATAAATGTTTTATCTGCATCACAGCAATATCCACCGTCAGTATCTGTTTTTGTGCAGCCAGGTTGTCTTCATATCAAATACACACTTTGTCTTTCTGTCTAATGCACTTAAAATCTTATATTTGTAGGATTGTGTATCGTGTATTTACACAGCAACAAATGACTGATAACTGTTTCTGAAATAGATCTCATGTTCGCACAAGTGACTAGGGAACAAATTTACACATATTCAGCCACAAACCAAACAGCCTAACAGGGTGTGACAGTGTGAATGCAGCCAGAGTTTGTTTGTGTGTTTAAATACTATGGGTGCTGAAGATTAGACTTGCCTGGTCACAAACTCTGCCCCTCTGATTTCAGAGAAAGCGTTGATCCTTCTGGGGGACATCTTTGGATGTTGAGCTGTCATTTATCAAAGCGCTGATAAACAGATGGTATTATGGGTGTCACTGAGACTTGACAGACATCAGTGTGAGTCACACAGACTGTGATCACTCTGACACACTGACCCACAGGCATATAGCCACACACACACACACACACACACACACACACACACACACACACACACACCTTGCAACAACACATGATTTCACTTGTTTGCTATTTCTCCCTGAATTTTGTGTGAATTACTTTTGAGTTTTCAGTCTTCACACAGCCTTGGTGACTATGGCAACTACCCAGGAAGCCTTTCATGTATCTGTGTTCATTTGTGCTCTTCCAGACCTTGATGCATCTGTGCTACTTACTCAGACTTTAGAAAAAGATTTTTTTTAAAAGGCCATTAAAAAACTTTAACGTTGTGCAGGTTTAACTCACTAACGTGCTTAATGTACGTTGCTTCTTCTTTTAAGCTATAAGTGCTGCTCCACACTTAACAGACAAGTAATGTATTTTCTTCATCAGTAGAATTACTCTTGTTGAATGCAGGACTTTAACTCGCAGTGGAGTGTTTTTATACTGTGGCAGTAAAAAATGTATCTGACCCAGCATAAGCATGCACATATCAGCCTGGGTCTGTCTCTGTTCTCTTTTTTCTGCTCCGGTATGACTCGTGTCTTTCCTCTTTCCATTTTCCAATCATCTCCTTACCCTTTCTTTCCAAAGTTTTCTCCCCTCCCTCCCCCAGCCTCTCCTTGCCTCTATTCCTTCTTTCTTTACCTCTGCTTTTCATCGCTCGCTCTTTCTTCTCACTGTGTTCTCCAGCTGCTCACTGAGCTGTGTGTTTATTCGACATATTGAACTGTTTTGAAGCCAATAACCTCCCAGCATGGTCATGTGGACAGTAAATACTGCTGAAGCTTATAGAGGCACACACTGTCACATGTCAAATGGCACATACATTTTAAAAATATGTGCATGCATGCATGCACCCATGTATGAGTGCCTATACGTAAATGTACACAAGCCTGTGCAGTGATTTTAGCTCCAGGCCGTCACATTATTGGCCTGCTTAGCTTGCTGTTGGGCTGAACCTGACAAGTGAAATGGACTGTTAATGTGTGAGAAGTTTAGTTTATTCTGGTCCATACTGGTGAAAGATCAATTCTGAAAACAGATGTCATGTAAAATACATTTCTCACTCATTGAAAAAACCCTACATTTTATACATGCAAACACATATCACATCAAATAAACTCTCAAAGACACTGCAATTGATTCACCACATGCGTAGCTTATGGTTTGATGCATTGCTTATGCTGTCCTCTACCTTATGCACTGGCACCTACGCAATTTATATGAAGTTCCATAACACCGCCTGACATGTGGGTACATCCACAATATGATGACTATTCAGTAGCATTATAAAGTCCAAATACACAAAACATTTTTATAGCATCGGTCTGAGTGAGTCTCTGCATACTGCTCTTTCTTTACCTTCATCACAGTTTAGGCTATATCTGTACACACTGTGTGATTTGTAAAAAAAAACAAAAACAATGAGGAAATTCAGATTTCAGAGTTTGAACAACTCCAGAATGTGGAGTCTGGAGGACAGGGTGGACGGGGACATTGCTTAAACTGTTCTCGTTGGTCTCGGTAGCCAGATAGAGCTGGTGGTGAGACAAGAGGTTGTGCTTTTTTGTTTTACAATACCAATCAAAAGTTGGGACACACCTTTTCCTTCAATGGTTTTTCTTTATTTTTTATTATTTTCTACATTGAGCTGGGATTGGTATATATATATATATATATATATTTATATTAGATTCTTCAAAGTAGCCATTGAATGAGAAGGTTTGTCCAAACTTTTGACTGGCACTGTACATTCTGAATGAGTTATGTTTGGTAGATAAACTTGCATTTGCCTTTATTGCATTTGAACAAATGATGGAAAGTATTCATTCTGTAAATACAGTGTCTGTTGTGAGGCAAAAAAAAGTACAACATCTTCTTCACTATGCGGACTATGGCGCTTTGTATAACACGTCAGCTTAATCGGGCAAAGGACCATATTTGGTAACTTAAGTGGGAGCTAAAAATGCTGCCCCTTTCCTCACCATGAGGCAGTAGAACTACGAGATTTCTCCAAGCCAATCAGCAACAATCAGGCTACATGACAGACCGTCAAGAAACCATATATGGTGACTTCATTGACCTTGATTTTCACCATAAAATTTTTTTTTTTTTTTTTGAAAAACTCACAAAAGTAAAAAAGTCTTGTAATGACCACCAGTAATGGTCTAGGGTTGAAATTTTGAATTTCTAAGTATTTCAATGAGTTTCCTATAAAGGGTTAAAGAGAAGTGAATGGTGCAATCTTGACTCTCTGGCACCCTGTCCCCTCAAAGGACGGCACCGTCGAGACCGCTTATTATTGGTCTCAGAGTTAAGAATTTAACAATGTTAAATTGTCTGCACAGAATACACCCGTGTGAATGGACTGTGGGTGTGTGGAGGTTTTATAATAGTTTTTTGGAGCTTCACTTCCACCACCCATCATTATGTAGATTTTCAATAAACACAAAATCAAGGCTCAAGTTTTGGTCCAATTTTTCTGAAAATGGTCCAAATTGAGTACTTTTGGAAAAGTTCTCATTCACCAGTGAGACCAGCAGACACCAGCTGACACTGTTTGAGGACCGTGCAGGACAAATTCTTTAGTCTACGATAGATTCAGTCACTGACGAGTCCAAAATTAGGAATAAGATGAATATATGATTCCTGCTTTAGGTTGCAATACAAATGAGGCTCACAGTTAGTCTTTTATTTCAAACACACAGCTTTTGAACAGTAGGGCAGTGTGTCTCGGCACTCCTGCCGTAGAAGCATTAATGTCTTCACTGACACAGAAGGGCGCTGTGCCTGCTGTATATCATTACTGTTAACATCTGCATAAATCTAAATAAAGCTTTAATTTGATCTTTCAGCAACCAACAGGTCCAGATTCAGTCCTGACCTCCATCTCTCTCTCCCTGGGGCCCATATCCTGCTCCAGATTTGCATAAATGAATGATGATTGTGAATATGTGGCTACTATGCAAATGAGCCAATTATGATTGATCAGCTGATTGATTGGGGTTGTCTCTACCGGTACCGCCCGCCCTCACGCGCCACTCTCTGTCCCTTTGCAAGCAGCCCTTCCTTTCCCACAGCAACGGCTTGTCGTGGCAGATGTGGCTGATTGACAGTTTGCAGGCAGGGCCAGAAGTTAGTGATGCCTGAGTGTGTGTGTGTGTGTGTGTGTGTGTGTGTGTGTGTGTCTAATAGCTTTGCACATGTGTCCATTGGATGAATATACAAAAAGATGAGATAAAGCAATTAAACAATCAGAATAAGAATCTTTTGTTCTGGTGTAACCTGTATGTTTTCATACAGAAAACGTACAGGATGTGCAATATATGCACACACACACACACACACACACACACACACACACACACGTGAAAGCTAAACACACGTGTAAACCTCCGTCTCTCATACTCATGCATTCAATCTGCAGAGGCTTTTGATTCTTTCAAGGGCACACCTGAACATGTGCCCACACACAATCTTACACACACTCACACACACACACACACACACACACACACACACACACACACACACACACACACACACAAAACCACACGTTTTTTCTCCTACGGTCTCTCTCTTACATACCCCGCACACTGCACTTTCTCTTTTGCAGACACACCATCTCCTCCTCTCTTTCTCTCTCTCTCTCTCAGGCCAGAGGAGAGGCTGGGCCAGTGTCTACTCCTGGCCTCACAGTGTAGGGGGGGCCACAGAGGTGAGTGGGAGTTGATTGAGTTTGCTCAGCTACAGCCCATGGGACTGCAGACAATATTACAGGACTCACACTCTGGCCCGCGCGCACACACACACACACACACACACACACACCTGAAGAGCAGCCAGCTACTACACACTCAATTTAATCAGGGCTTATGTCTATGGAAGTGAGCATATGTGACCTCCTCTGTTTCTGTGCTTTCCCCTCTGCCTGCCTCTCTGTCTTTCTATCTGTCTATCAATGTATCATTCTGTCTCTGTCTCGTGGCTTCCTGCTTCCCTCTCTGTCTGATTGCATCGTCTTCTTTGATATGATTTCCCTTTCTCACCATATTTATCGCTGTATGTCCACCTTTAAGAAGCAAAGCTTAGTTTTGTGTGAGTGCATGAATCTCAGCGAGTCCTTTTAAACTTTTAAGACCTGGAAATAAAAAAAGTCTTAAAGGACAAATAAACAGTCACAAATAAAAAAACAAAAAACAGTTTAGTCAAACTAATTAGGAAGAAAGAATGAGAGCGAACGGTAAAATCTGGTAAAGACCAACTTCCTGGATCAACCCTGACCTACTGTGTAGACTGCTTTCCTTCCAATGAAGGGTGCACTCACTTTTGGCTTTATCTCCAAATAAAATGGTTGCAAGTTGAATGAAGATTGATTTAGGAACTTAAGAACATATGTGCACTCATGCTAGCAAGGTTATTAAGATTCAATCAGACAGCAAAACAAATTGCAGAGTACAAGATGAAAAGATTTTTTTTAAAGAACCTTGTGCTCTGTGCTTTTGTGTCTAGAAGTTTGGATTGCATTTATTACTTTGCACAACCCAAACTAGTGAGAACCATGCAAGAAAATAAGTTTTTTTGATCAATAAATTACTTAAATTTAATTATAGCATATTATTTTAGCTACTCAAATTAAATTGTATTGAAATTAACTGAAAAGGTTAGCCAATCTAGAGCTCTCTGTCCTCATGGCAACACACACTAATTCAACACTAGCTTCCTTCTGATAAGTAAATAGGTTTGAAAAGGGGAGGCAGTAAACCAGAGGGAGCCATGAATGATTGTCAGAGTAGCCAATCAGAAACCTAATTGGACCTCATTGTTAGAGACTTTTAGCCACTCGTTTATGTTGGGTCTAATAATTGTTATCATATATATGTTATATCATATCGTATATCGTATTGTATCGTATCGTATCGTATCGCATCGTATCGCATCGCATCGCATCGCATCGCATCGCATCGCATCGCATCGTATCGTATCGTATCGTATCGTATCGTATCGTATATCGTATCGTATATCGTATCGTATCGTATAGTATCGTATATGACTTTATTCAACTTCTTGCTGTTTTTTTGTAGCACTAGTGTGGTAGCCTCGTAGGAAAAACGTAACTATTAGCACAGTATTAGGTGATGCACCGTAAAAGGAGCGGTCAATAACACGATGGTGGCCAAACTGTAGGCTGTTACCACTTTTGATAAGTAATACTGAAATACATTTACACTGGTGTAATCAGAAGGAGAGAGCCATTGTTTAATGGAGGAGCTGTTGGACGGAGTGTGTTTATTTGTCTGACTCAACTGTTGAGTAGATATAATATTCTGCTAAATTTGGACTGAAAGCTCAGTGCACCAAACTAGACAGCAACCTTTGTGTTGGCAGGAGCCCCCTGTGTCTAGTATTATAACTTAACTAAACATAGCATAACATAACTAAACAGACCAATCATTCAACTACTGGCTCCTATCTGAGTACCATTTAAAAGAGAGCGTGAAAACGCTCCGTGTTTGGTGTCAAAATGCCGACGTAGATTGTACTCTTTGACAACCTCCACCGCCTCATAACACAAAAGACAAACCGGTTTTCCTCCTTGAAGCACAAACATGTATTCGCCTTCTTGAAACAGATCTTCCATCTGCATCAATTTTTCTCTTCCTGGACATTTTGGGATCATTGTTTGTATTTCTAAATTCCACTCGTTTGGAAAATCACATTGATGCCGTCACTTCGCGGGTAACATAATCAGTATGCATTATGGGAAATGTAGTTTATGGTCAATGCACCCTTTTGATTTATTTATTTTAAGACAATCAGAACTTTTAAGCTCTTGCTGGCCACATAAAACGACGTGGCGGGCCACATTTGGCCCGCGGGCCTTGAGTTTGACACATATGATTTAAATGTTCTTACCTGCTCCTCACATCCTCTCACATATTTGTGGCTTCTCTTTTCTTTGCCGGTTGTGTTCCAGTGTGATCAACTTGGACAGTTATGTAACTTTCAATTAAATGACACTTGCCATTCTCCTTTATAGTCCCATTTGTCCTTTCCGCCTCCTCTCTGCCAGAATGAAAAGCGATGCAGCAGCTTGTACAGCGAATCTCAGGGTCGAAGCTGAATTTAGTTGAAGTTTGGGTGCAAAATCTGGCTTGAAAAATAAGGTCTGCTTATACAGGCAAAGCTCTTTAGGAACATGTATCTTTGTTGTCTGTTGTGTAATATGGTCTTCCTCTGCAGTTTTATATGACTAATATTCAGTAATACGGCCAATATGGTAAATTCAGACTCCAAGATAGATGAGGACAGAGAGAAATGTGTGTATCAGACAGTGTGTGTGTGTGTGTGTGTGTGTGTGTGTGTGTGTGTGTGTGTGTGTGTGTGTGTGTGTGTGTGTGTGTGTGTAAATGAAGTCTGTCTTTGGGAATATAATTGCAGCGTTCAGGTCATTTCTCCAGAAAGCCTCCAATTAACAGAATCAGAGCGTTGCCCTCCCCTCTCCTCCTCTCCTCCTCTCCACTTTTCTCTCCTCTCCTCTCCTCTCCTCTCCTCTCTGTCCCATCTATTCTTCTCTCCTCTCGTCTCCTCAACCCTGATCAGATTCCCTCACATCTCTCCATCTGCACCTTCCTCCCTGTTTCTGCAGCTTCCATCAGGGATCACTTTTAATGACGGGGTTTGAGCACGGCGGGACAAAGGCTTTGAAGAGGAGGAAACCATCCGGGAGATCTGTGGATTTGAATGTGAGTGTGTCATGAGGAAAAGGTATTGGATTATTGCACAAGATCTAATGCAGGCAGCCACAGAAGCTTGGGTGCGGTTGGTCTCTGTGTGTGTGTAACTGTTTTGACAATAACACACCCAGTCTATTCATTCTTGATTGTAAAATTTGGCTCTGGTGCAAAAAAGGTGATTTGAAAAAAAGATGCCTCTGCCTGCAAGACTCACATGTTGCTCTGGGTCATCAGCACTAGATAATGGAGTGAAAATACACTTGTAGCTATGTTTGCTGCAATAATTGTATTGTCCCTATTATAATAAGCAATAAAACGTTAAAAATGATATTCTTCCTCTGAACCACAGCATTCTTAATGACACCCAATTTCATGGTAAATATTAAACTGGTACAATATGATTAGACAGGATTTTTTTCCCATGCGACTAACAGAGTATCACACAACATGAGGAAACAACACCATGTTTTATTAAATGTCATTAACTGAGAAAGGTCAGTGTGTGAGTGTGTTGTAAAAATGCTGTTAAAATTCTATTTATTCTCAAGCATCTGCCTTTATTTACGTCAGTAGCTTTGAGGACCAGACCTTTATTTGGGACAATCTAATAGTAGAGACAGCTCTTTACCCCTAATTTCCCTTGTTTCTCAGATGATTAAATCTAAAAATCTTTCTCCATGTTTACCTGTTGTCTTTATAAATTCAGAATAATGAACCAAGCATTGACCAGTATTCCCATCAGTACCCCAAGTGCTGCTTCTGGCATGGTCTTTGTCTGCTCTTCATTGGAAGTCTTGTAATGTGGAGAAAAAACACACATGGTGTTGAGTTCATTTGGTGTTAGCGTAGCATTGACCGAGGAAAACAGAAAAGAGCGACAGACTGGAATCAAACGGTCATTTCTGTTCAAAAGAGAAACTCAGAGCGCCTCAGCTATTATTATTTGAGTAACTGCTGTTGTATGAGAATACATAACCTCATTGTAGCTGTGTGAGAAATGTCACTTTGTCTGCCCCCAGTCATTATCCTCTGTAAAAAAGTATTCACCACCAACAAAGCAGAGTCACAGTTGTAGCGTAAATCGCCACTACTTGCTCTTGAGTGTTAAGCGTTTTAATTTTTTTTTTTTTTTCCCTTCAGGCCACAAAGAAGACATGAACCAAGCATTAGTCTCTCTCTCTCTCTCTCTCTCTCTCTCTCTCTCTCTCTCTCTCTCTCTCTCTCTCTCTCTCCCCTCCTCACACTCTCCTTCTCCAGTGTAAAGTTGAGTGTTGGCAGACTCCCTGCCACTGCCCGTCAGGAATAGTATTGGCATTCGCCTTCCTCACACACCCCCTCTAACTCTAAAAGTACGCAGTAACAGTCACCTTTTCTCTCACCCCCTCTTTGCCTCTCACAACCTGCCATCCCCATTGCTCCCACCCCTCCCTCTCCCTCTCTCTCTCCATCTAAAGGTGAATGTTAGCGGTCACTGTCGGCAGATCTGCCCAGAAAATTGAATCAGCCAGCAGGTTGGGGGCCAGGGACGCACAAGTGCCAAGTTCTACACTGATTTAATTCTGTGTGTGTGTGTGTGTGTGTGTGTGTGTGTGTGTGTGTCCACATTTGTCTATACATATGCGCGTACGTGTCTATAATATATATGCAGCACTGTGTACATATGTCTCTATCCTCCAGAGAAATAGCTGAGGAAAGCAGTGACCAACTGACCATAAGTCCTCCATCAGTAGCTGCAATATTCTGCTTTATTTTACTTCATCCCTTTTTGACTGCAATATGAATGTAGGAAAAGATTAACTGGGACAAACAACGTGAGACAGACAAAAACATGCAGACAAAACGCTCTGCCAGCTTCTATGATTATTGTGTATTTTTATTAGTAGTATATATCACTTTCATATAATATTTACTGCTCTATATTAAATGTGGCTGCAACTCTAGAAAAGAAAAAAGCCAGGAGACACTTTTTTATTTCTTTATTCTTTTTTTTATTTCTGAAAGGAGCTCTGGCTCTGCATAGCAATTCATAATTGACTGTTTGCTAAACCCCTCCCCTGAACAGCGATTGTCCAATCATACGCTAGCATCTGTAACTAGGTACTAGGTCTGCGAATCTTTGTTTCAGCATTGTAGAAAAATCCTGTGTGCATGCTGCTGTAGTAAGTACAATACAGGAATGTGCAATATAGTTAAATATGGAATGAGCAAATATTTGCAGTTTGAAGCATAAAGAATAAAAAATGTGCAATGTGCAGAGGTTCTAATCCAACAAAGTGCGTTAATGTAATGCCTTTGCAGATGTGAAGACCTCACATTCAGCCGCACACAGAAACAACGTTCTCTTATTGCGAAGGGTTTTGATTGTGACGTACACCTCGGGGCCATGGAGGCGCCCAGGGCTTGGAGAGATGGCAGAATGCAGCCAATCATCTTGTCAGCAGAACGATTGACACGCTGTAGACTTCCTTTGTCCTTGGCTGTGGCAGCAGCGTCCCAGGTGGTGAGGAAGTGGTGAGATGAGGATGGACACGATGACGGCGGTGCAGAAGTGCGTCATTATCGGGTGATGTTGTGCATCCTCTGCTGAACATTTTTGGTCAAGCAGCTGATGTTGAGCTCCTACTTGAGTTCCCCGGTAATGATGTTGCCAAGGAAGTGTTAGGACTCCTCAGTGTCAACTGGGTCACACCGAACCCAAACCCTCTCCACGGAAGCCTGATGAACTGAGGGGATATGCAGCTGCTGGTGTTCAGGGAGAAGACAACAGGGGAAAGGATGCAGCCTTGAGGTGAATTGGTGCTAATAGTGAAGGTGTCAGAGATGTGTTTTTCCACTAATCAGCAAACATCCAAGGGTTCTGTGAGAGCAACTTCCTCAGACATGTAGCTCCAGCCTCAGTCTTTTAGCATAACGTCATTTATGTGGCCACGTTTATTTACGAACCTTTTGTAGTTCAAGAGTCTGCCAAAATCATTAAAACTGCATATGTACCATGCGAGAATGGAAAGCTTGACAGCAGCATTTTCAACTATATTTAATGAAAACTAGATAAAGCCTGTTTGCAAAAGTCATGACATTATGTTATGCAGCAATTTATATGTCCATGATATTATGATCAGTTTATATCAGTTTGTATAATGTTAAAAAAAGCTGATTCTAACTCATAATAACTGGTTTTATCATTAGTTATAATTCTTTCTCAAGCTGCTGTCATCTCATCAATATGAATCAAAATCTACCTCTAATTCTGACCTACATTTGTCACTTGGCACCTTTTTGGGAAAAAAAAAACTAACTACAACACAGTGGCCTAAAAAGCGTGATGGGTGGAGTAACAGTAACTTGAGACGAGGTTCAGTGAACAGTCAATTCACCGCATTGCGTTAGTTGAGGTTATTTTGATTATTACATAACACTCTACCAGACTGCAGGTGATTCAGTAGAATCAAATGGAGAGAAGCTAAAGAGAAGGATTAAGTTTCATCGAAATGAGAGACAGGCAACAAAATGGGAGGCTCAGACAGAAACAACAGACAGACAGCAGGTGACAGCAGCACAGAGAAACAACAGATATCTAGACAAAAGTGCGGCAAGAAACGGAGAGAGAGAGATAAAGAGAGGCGCCTCTGGCTGTCAAGTAGACCAAAACAAACAGTGGGTGCCATGTCGCCAAAGGGCCCGTTTCAGCCAGACTGACACTAAATTAGACCCTCTGCTGTCTAGTTCATGGCAGCAAAAAACTGACACAACAGCAAGTGTGAAACTCCGCCTGTGTTTGTTTGAAAAGCAGGCTCTTTTTCTCCGTCTCTTTCCTCCTCCTCTAGTCTCTGATTTCAAACTTCCCCCTCTCTTCTTTGATTTCATCTTGCCTTTCATCCTTTTATTTGCTCCTTTCTTTCAACTCCCTCCGTCGTCCTGCCTCGCCTTTTTATCCCTTTTATCCCTTCTTTGCGCCATCCCTCCGTCCATCCCTACAACCCGCCCTCCCATTGATTGCGCTGCCCTCTTCACCCCTTCTCTTTCATTCATAATTGAACAGCATTAACTGCTGCTGAGGCCAAGCAGTCGTTTAATTAGCTGACCAGCCTGGAGAGACTCTGGCTTTTCTGTACTGCAGAATATACATTAGAGTCCTGCACAGAATATTAATACAAACATCATTATAATACAAAGAATTGGCCGGTACTGTGTTTGGAGATGAGGCTGATGATCAGAAGTCAACAAACATTTTGCCCAGTAGTAGTGTGTGTGTGTGTGCGTGTGTGTGTGTGTGCGTGTGTGCGTGCGTGTGCGTGTGCGTGTGTGTGTTTTACAGGTTTGTGGGTAATGATAGCAGGCAACATCAGCTCGTCACAATACACACTTCACACACGTTATTCTTCTTATCTTTTCTTTCATCTCCTCCCCTCTGATTCGTGTTCTACATGTAGTGTCCTCTTACTGTGTCTACTGTGATCTTCATGAGTGAGAAACTGAAGCAGCCAATTATCACTTCCTGAGTTAACTCTCAAATCTACAAACCGTGCCTCTGTCTCAACGTCAAACAACAATTGACACTGAAACATGTTTCTGATGAGGCTTTTACAGAATAGAATTTTGTCCTGCTGATGCTGTTCGGTAAAAATCTGAGTGATTACATTTCATCCTGAAGGGGAACATGGACGGCTGCACAAGTTTTCATGGCAATCTGTCCCATAGTGAGAGACATGGCTGCCTGAGCAATGGAGCAGGCGGAGCAGCTGCAGCCCCACTATTAGTCTGGGGGAGAGCAAAAGTGTGTTTTCACACCCCCATCTTTTTATCACACAACTTCTCTATTTTTACACATTTTAGCTAATTTGCATCGAAATTAGTTATGCCTGATCGTGCCATATGTAGTATTTGATTTAAAAATGTCCTTACCTAAGCCATGTTCTCATATTAACCCTGGACAAACCCTGGAGGATCAGGCCTGAACATCCAGAGTTGCCCATTCTCACATGAAGCACACAACCACTCAGCATGAAACAACATGAAATAAAGAGTGGTCACCTGAAGCAGTTACAAGAATCAATAAAGACTTCAGTTAATAAGGTTTTAAATTCATTAATGTTGATGAGTGACTCCAGTTTGAGGGCAAATTGTAGCTTGTTCCATTTAAAAGGTGCAGAATACCTGAACCCAGTTCTGCCAACGTTAGTGCGGGTGTGAGGGGTCTCTAAAGTTGTTGTGAGGTAGTCAGGGAGCTTCAGCAGCAGAGCTTTGTAAATAACATGACTGTAAGGAAGTCCATCTAACCTTCTGATACAAAGAACAATGATGAGTCCTGAATTTGTCATTTGTGATAAATAATGCACTGTGATACGCAGAGTTTAACTGCTGAAGAGTTGATGGGGCAATACAGAATATTTCCACAGTCCAGAACAGACACAAAGGTTGATTGTACAATAGTTTTAAGGTTGAAAGGAGACAGACTACCTTTTCAGGAAACCCAGTTTGATTTGTAATTTTTGAGTCAAATATCATTATGCTTCTTGAGTGATTGAGTGACTGTCAAGACAAATTCCTAAGTATTTGTAGGACTCCATAAGATCGATATGGTTGCCTTTGAAAGCTTTAATTGTTGGACAGTCAGTGCCAGTGGTGGAGGTGGAGAATACTATGTACTTGGTGGGTAGTCTTTTCTGCATTTAAGAGGATGAATTAATGTATAATGTGAACAGCAAATGTCCAAGGATAGACCCCTGTGGCACCCCCTTTCTAATGGTAAGAAGGCTTGAGTGAGTCCTTTCTGTCAGGCATGAGTGGAACCAGTTAACTGGCTTCATCAAGATCTACACACTGAAGTTTGTGGAGCAGGAGTTTATGATCAGTGGTGTCAAATGCTTTTTAGAGGTCAATGAAGAGGGCAGCAGAAGACTGCTTTGTATCCGGGGAGGAGACAATGTTATCATGACTGAGGCTGCAGCTGTTGTGCTGTGACCCGGGTGAAAACCAGACTGTTGTGGCTACAGTATGTTCTGTGAGTCAATGAAGGCACATAGCTGTAAACTGCTAAAAAAAGGAAGTTTGGAAAGTGGATTGTAGTTGTTAAGATCAAAGATGTTACGGCACTACTGAGGCGCTTTTCCATGAAACTGGAATTGAGCCTGTTAGAAAGGTTTGGTTGAAAATATGAGCTAAGTGAGGACAAATAAATGAAGAACTTAGATGAAGGAGATATGGGTCAAGGTGATCTGCACCAGTGTTTTTGCATGCCTTTACCCTACACAGGGGTTTGTAGATATCTGTGCTATTTACCAGACAGAATGAAAACAGTCAGGTGTAGTTGCAACAGAGGCAACAGAGGAGAGGAAATGGTGATTAAAAGCTTCAAACAAGGATGATCTATCGGTAATATGACCAGATGCTTTTTTTAGCTGTGACCGTGATTGGTTCTTAAGAGATGCTATAGTGCTCCTAAATTTGGTAGAACTCTCACAGACAGAGAGAGTTGACTGATAATAATCCGATTTAGCCGAACTAATCATACTGGTGCTGATGTTTTTTTTCTGTCTGAAAGCTAACCAATCCTCAGGGGTGCCATTGGATCTAGCCCTGGACCAGGTTTTGTCTCTGATGTGGATGGCTTTGGAGAGCCGTGTGGAGAACCATGGAATGTATCTGTTCTTTATTCTGTGCTTTCCATGTCCATGTCTGTCAGCGGGTTTGGTCAGTGGGTTTGTCTATGAGTTTAAAAAGATTAAGTTCTGGGCACTGTTCTTTCAATTTGTTAGAGCCAGTCCAGGTTAAGATTTTATTTTATTTATTTTTATTAGTAACCACCAAAGCATCCAGCTGTACCAAAGAGGGGCATACCATACCAATAATAGACATATGAACATCCTGACCAAAACTATATATTCTTTTTTTTTTGGTTCAAAGCATGTGGAAACATCATCAACAGTGAGGAAGTCTTTTACAGAATTCAGTACTCCACCTGCCTTACTTTGACGATTGCATCTAAAAATGTTGTATCCAGCTATAGTGATGACATTATTTGGGATTTGAGGGGAGAGCCATGTTTCTGTCAGGATGAGGATGTCTGGGGAGGATTCACGAAGTGAGACTTGGATTTAGTCCATTTTTGGGAGAAGGCATCTGATATTCAAATGTAAAAGTCCAAGGCCGTGGTGTAATTTAAAGTCTTGAGATGTTTCTAGTGTGACATGCTTATTAGAGGTAGCAACAGGTGGATGAGAGGGCACAGTGGACACAGGAGGATAAATTAGATTACTGAAGGAGACACACTTAGCCTAGAAGGCCAGATTTATACAAAACATGAATGATGTGAGTACAGGTGGTGATACCAACACTGAATGTAATCAGGCTGAAAACAGTGTGATTCCATAGGAGTATATGGAGTACTTACTGAGAATCAATGGTATGGGTAGCCTTACAAGAGTACAAGGTCAGCAGTGTTAGTAGCTAAGAGGGGTTAGCCTTCCTGAGAGGGATGGAGGCCGTCAGTTATAAAAAGCTGGGGTCTGTTTAAGAAGGTGGCGAAGCCGTTCATGATGAATGTCTCCACTACTGCAATAACCCTTGAGCCATATGTGAAGTTGACGCATGCGGCTGAACTTTACGTCCCCAAAATGAGGGGTGGGAAGTGGACCGATGATAATTACTTGTTTTCCGGAGTCCAGCAAATTATTTATTAGGCACACAGAGTCCTCTTTGAGAGTCCTCGACTGCTGCTTTTTTAAGTCATTCCTGTTGTTTTGCACACAACAGTTAACTGTCCGTGACAGACTGTTATCGCCCTACTGAAATACTGTTTATTTATCTATTTATTTATTTATTCATTTATGTGATAGGGACAACAAACATTAATGAACATCTGTATAAAAACACTATATGTTAACATTCTGGAGTCTGGAGCAAGAATGCTAATTTCCATCCATAGGCTAGGGCTGCAGAAGGTTTAATTCTACATTTTTACCAGAAACAAATTGAGTTTTATGGAATGAGAGATCACAGGAAGTCTTCTTTACCATTAACAACAGCTTTACAGCGGAGCGTTCATGCCCAGTCAGAACTAACAGCTACACTGATGTGGTCCAAAACAAAAGTCTGTCAAAAATATGAGACACGGTTGTGGTGGGTGAATGAGTCAAAAATAAAATTCTAATCTGGGAGAATCTGGGTTTGTGTCCCAGGTCGATATGATAAGACGATGTAGATAGTTTTTTTTTCTGTGTATAGGGAGGGTTAAGAATGGGCTTCTGTTCTCTAGGGTTTACTTTTGTTAGGGTTTAGAGTTACACCTTTTTAGGGTTTAAGGTTACTTTCAAAATCCATTGTGGATTAGAAACTGAAATGCATATGATGTTGAATCAGGTTCAAAAAGAAACACAACAAAAGCTTGGTTTTGAGTTGAAATATGCCCAGATGAGCTAAGTAGCAAAATCTGAAATAAATGCATTATGTCACCCTGAGACAACATCTTATCAGTCGCTAACTGCTGAAACTAGGACACGACACAATGAAAAAGTAATACTTCGTGGTGAAATGTAAACTGAGCTTTACTCTGAAAGAGCAGCTTTACTGGTCATGATTGAAGGCTCCGTATTGTAGGTAATGGCACTTTTAGATGTTAATTAAATACATTTTTTTCTGCCATACCTCCCCTTGCTCATCACTAATCTTGCACCCCAATTTTTAACTAGTATTTTAGCAACATTTTAGCTTGACGTACTGTAGAATCCCATAGCACACCATGATAACCTCATTTAGAAAATATGTTTTCAGGCTGTTATTAATGAACATTTTGAAATATCTCTCTGCCAGATAATCTCAGAGACAGATCTTAGAGGCCTGCTTAGGTGAAATGTTTCTGCCCAGGATGCCAGGTTAAAAACAGGTTAACTTCAGCTCTCTCACTTTCACTGCTGGCTGCCAATCAAAATTTGATCACGTGCTTATTTTTCCTCATTAACGCTCTGGCACTTGATTTCCTCACCTGTGCGATCTCACTTCTGCTGCTGGAGTTGCACAGTGTTCAAGGTTTTATTGAGCTAGTCTCCTGCAATGCTAAATTTAATAACTGATATAGTGGCAACGTCTCCAGATGGATGGTGCACTGCAGCTCAATCCAAGCCCGAAGACTCATTGTGCATAACACGCAAAGGCGGTTTGGCCAATTTTGAAATGAATCCTGGCTTTATTAACAGGCTGTTGGTATGTTTGGAATTTGACCTTCTCATTGATGTTCTGTTCACACATCAAATCAATGTCTTTTTTAAAATAAATATTTGAGTCTTTCACTTTGGCCGTTCAGACTCTTTCTCTTAACTGTTAAGACGTCTGTGTGAATATAGCAGCTTCCTCACTTGATTTTTGCTAACGAGCCTACTAAGAATTATGTCTTCCTCATTTGTACAATAAATTGTAAGGTGTGACAAACAAAACAAGAACGACAATTTTGCATTTGCATTCATCTCTTACATTAGCTGGTTTGTTTGCACACATAGACAGACTTACACATGCACACACACACACACACACACACACACAGATACTTTCATAAACTGTTTGTCATAAGTTTGGAAAAACCTTTTCTATTGTCTGTTTTATAGCATCGTTGACTGCTGACTCCGCACTTCTCTTAATCGCTCAGTAGGGGCAGCAAGTCATCAACAACTGCTTTAGTTTGGCTCTGTAGAGCTAAAGGCAGTTAGCTTGGCTAAAAACAAGGCTTAGCTACTCTGTTGAAGGCCACATTTTGGCCTTTGTCAATCCATAGAAAAGCTTTCCCAGCTTTCCCTTTGTCAAAAATCATATTTGAAAAGATTGCTTTTCTCTGCTGTGGCTGGCTGTGGCTCAGAGGTAGAGCGGCTCGTCCATCTATCGGAAGATCAGCTGTTCGACCCTCCAGTCTGCATGCCATGTGTCATTGGGCAAGACACTAAACCCCAACTTGTTTCTGAGGCAAGTTCAAACAAAATTGGGCTCATTTCTCAGTTGTTAGTTTTAGAAACAAAATGTTTTTTAAATTATCAGTATCAGTCTGCACTGCACTTAAGTCTGGGTGCTTGTAGACTCACTGATCGGTCATTGGTGGAGCTGTGGGTTGGGTACAGCTGTATGCACGTCCCCAAAAACCAGTTAAATCTACTACAACAAAATTACGATCATGATGTCGTCCAACAGAACAAGCAATAAAGATTTAAAGCATTTATGTATGGTATAATCGCTGAGAAGTTCACAAAAGTTAGTGAGCGTCATGAGAATGATGCATGATGAGCTATCATCAAAGACATAATCATGACTGCAACAGAACATCACACAGCACACACAAAAAATGTGGCCAAATAAGCTTTGATTTGCAGGTTGCTTGAAAGCAATAATGAAAATTCCAAACATTTGGAGGATCCATACTTGTTTTGCAGTCGTGGACATCTTACATTGCCTACAGCTACCTATAACATAGACATACCAGCAAACTGTGAAGGCTCATGGTAACACAATGGAGACCTAGCTCACATCCCCACCTAGTGTCCCCTTAGTGTCCCAATCTGCATTCTCACTTTTGGTGTGTAGCTTCCCATTTTTGCAGAATACGTTCCAGACCAAAGTTATTTTAGTCATAATGTAAAACATTCATCATGCTTTCTGCTGCAGCTTTGCTCTGTGGAGTACAAATAATTACTGCACACACGGTAATTCATAACCACCATCACAACTCTCTTGCAGTAACAAACCACACACTCACACACTGTGTCCCTCACCTCGTACTAATGCACGCTCTGATCACACCATCAGGTTGAGATTATTTATTTCATTCTTCATTAATGGTTTTCTCACTGTGGCTGAATCCAAAAGTCCACCTGCTGGATTGAGGACGGAGCCTGTGCCCACTTCAGTAACGCACAGAACAACGTGTCTGAAGTGCATCATCATCACCATCATCATGTCGGCGAGGGCACTGAGCTGTTGCTGTATGGGACAAGAATTCAAACCTAACTTGTTTCCATGGATACGAATGCAAGTTCCTGACCCTGTAACCATTGGAAAGTATTTTTCTGAAGAGCTCTCAACTTTATTGACTTAGACAATTTATGCAAGCTATGTTGTGTAAGGTCAGCTGTTTTAGACAGATATAGATAATGGTAGCAGACCTCTAAAATCTGTTTCTCATACATCTATATAAATACTGTATGTACTGCTATTTTATGGGACCTCCTTGATTTAAGGTGGTAAACCTTATAGGACAATACATTTAATAAGCAAAATCAACATATTAAACATTTAAAAAAAAAAAAAAACTCCTAGTACATTTAGCAATTTCTGTCTTCCATCCAGCTTTAAACACATATATTCCGCTATATATTTGATAATAACAATTAATAAATGAACAGGTATTACCGGCTGCCACCGAATGAACCATCTGGGCAACATGATGTATTCAGGGATGTGTTGGAGGGGGCGAGTCAGGCGCTCTGACTCACAGACTGGTCTTCAGTATCATCGTCATCATCATTTTCAGTGATGTTGTTACATCAGTTCGCTCTCTGACACATTTTAACGTCCAGGATCTTCTTTTCTCACAGTGATTATGTTTTATGTGATTTTAGCTAGGAAAGTTGTCGTTGGTGGTCTTTCATCCCATTTGACCTGCTGATTCAGAAATATATAACCCTCATGATCCCGCCTTACTCCAAGAGAAGAACAGTGGCCCCAGTGACAGGGTGTCACTCAGAGCGCTGTAGATATATTTGTTGGGGAATAAGCCCTTGAAGACACCAACATGAAAATGAATCCTTATATATAATAATAATCTGATTCTGTGGTCGTAATTATTTAACAGATTTAATTTTTTAACAGGAGCGAGATCTCCTGTTAAAATCCCTCAGAACACAGGTGTGGTCACAACCCGTTCAGGTGTGGGAGGAGCTGTACTGTTCAATGATTTATACTTAAAGGGATAGTTTGGATTTTTTCGCTGTGGGGTTGTGTGAGATACTTATCCATATTTAAGTGTATCTGCAATTATATAGTGGATTGCAGACGCTAAGGAATGTAGTGCTGAGACAAACACATTTCAGCCACGTAAAAAAAAGGCCCACCTAAAACAAATCAGTACCAGTTTAAGTGTATTTTATATTTAGAATATTTTCACCACTTCACGTTGCCATCAGGAAGGAACTGAAGCTGTTTTTTCTTTCTCTTCGCACACTTCAAAGCCTCCAGACTCCACTGACAAAAACTGTAATTTTACCTGGCAGAAGACATTGTTTGACTTTGGTGTTTTAAATGTTAGATCAGATCTGAACTAACGTGTTAGTTCATTGATTGAGGCAGCAAACTCATTGGCAATACAAGCAACAAACTCAGTAGTGGATGGTGGAAGACTTACTGGAGTTATAATGCAGTGCTCAAAGTCACAAAATGTATGGGAATCAGTTTGGTTGCAGTTGAATTCTCTCCTTGATTTTGACCTGCCACTGTCAACACCATGTAATTCATTCCCACCCTATTCATACTCATTTGAAATAAACAGACATTCATGTCAAGTGGGAGTTTAAATAAAACTTGACATAAAATTGACTTGATGTTTTGGTCGGCTTGCTGCACCTCAGTCGCAGCTTTCATTTTCTCCTTGAAGAAGCCACACAAATAAAGCAATCTATGGACAAAGAGTCAGATAAAGATACATGCACGCAATTGAGTGCCGAGGCTCTAAGTTCATTAGAGGGGCAGACTGATGTTTTTGTACTGATGGTGTTGGATGCTTTATAAATCCATTGATGGTAGATGAAGTATTTTACAATTTACCATGGTGAAGTTTCCTGTGATATGTATCATCAGGGTCCTATTAATCTGATGGATTACAATCCCTCTCTGAGGAGCCAAAGGAAGATGCTCACTTATTCTGGTGAGGTCACGTCTTTGTTACCTCCTTTGGCAGTTGTCTGTCTCCTTCTTCTTCATCAATATTCCTCTATCATGTCTCTTTTTTACAACTTGTGATTTACACTTTCAAAGTCAGAATATCAGAGATTCCCACCTATTAAATATTGCACATTCCTAACGTTGTGGGTCGTGCGGTATAGCATATGACTATGGTGATACTCTTTTGCCATTATGTCACCATGAGGCTTACTGGTCGGATTTGATTTTTTTTTCTCGACAAGGATTAGATGGATTATCATCTATGTTCTCTATAGGATGAACAGTAACGACGGAGGTGATTCACTTTTCATCTAGAACCATCATGTACTGTGGTTTATGCCCAAACACCTGCAGAAACAATGACACTCCCATCATCCTCTTTTGTGTTTTGCTAGTCAGAACATGCTAAAATACGATGATGGACACATTATTCATTATGCTCAGCCTGTTAATATTTTTGATTATAATTGTGAGCATACTAGCTTGCTGATGTTAGCATTTAGCTTAAAGCATTGCTGCTAAATACAGAATCACAAAGTTAGCGTAGCTGTAGGCAAACATGGTCCAACACAAGCATGTGAACACAAATAACAACACCTGGTCCAGACGGCACAAACGCACAACCTCTGTAAATTTCTACGTATGTTTTTATGCATCAGTAGAGGTAACGAAACGTCACTTTTTTTCCTCGTTCGCTTGAGGTAATATTAACACTTTAGATTTTACATTGCAGACCATGGACACACTAGAAGAATGATGAAGGCTCAGCAACTACAGACCACTCTGGGTTATGTTTTCATACTTCATCCTGGTAAAAAAAAAAACGGCAATGACAAAATATGTTTATTTGTATTTATCACAAATAATATTTAATCAGTAAAATTAATTTTTACAGTGCCGGATCTACTTCTTTGAATCTATTGTATCAAGTTTACGGCTTAAAAGCTCTACAATGTGCACATGTTAGAACTAATATGATAAGGCACTTAAGGAGTGCTAAAATAACTACATACACTTATTCTGGCAGCATTAGCATAGTAGTATTTGCAGGAAAAGTGTTGATTTTTGTTGTATGGTTTCAGTGTCTATACCTGTAGAATATGTCACAGACAAGACAACTCCACTATTCATGTCAACATTTCAAATTAAAAGCCCTCTAGTATTTGTGTGGACAGATTCCCATCATGTGTTTTTTTTGATGGCCATTATCAAAGGCAAACTCAGTGTAGAAAGACAGGCGGGCGGACAGGCTGCTGCATGCTGTGTGTGTGGACACCACACGCGTGTGAGCTGCAGCAGTCTGGCGAAGTAGCCGTCACACACGAGTAGAGGTAGGCAGTGGGGCCTGGGTATTTGTCTTTTTAATACTGATGATGTAGAACCAAAAATAACTATTTCACTATTGTACTCTTCTTTATCTGAAAACCAGATGCAAATGCAAATCTGTTCCCCTTGTCACCTCTTCCAGGACGGTAACAGAAGAAGGTTAATTTGTTCAAACACCTGCATATAACTTAACTCTAAAATAACCACTTTCTTCACAATTGAGGATGTCTCTCGTGTCATGATGTCACAGGCTGACAAGAAAAGTGCAGGAGCCAATTTGACACACTAATGGTAGACTACAGCATGCAAGCAGGAATAATGAAAAAAATTGTCCATAAGAGACATCCCCTGCACATGAAGGTAAATAACTTATTTATTCTAATGCTCAGACATGTTTTGTGGGTGTTTGTACCTAAATTCCTTATTAATCCTAAATATTCTGTATGCTACAGTTCACAAGGAACATTTCCTGATGGTGCCAGCGGCCCTGGTGTGGTACTTTTTGTCTTACACCGAATTTCTTCACTATTAGGAAGACATTAGAGGATCAATGCATCAGCATGACTGAGAGATTTCCTCTTTAAAGTGTTTCATATCACACTTTCATATCCATAGAAAGTAGTTGTACAAATTATGTTCCAATACTTCTTTCAGCGGAATAGAGTTTGCAGCCTTTCTTATTAGTTTAGCCGCAAAATGCAGAATTACCAGAGAGAGAGAGAGAGAGAGAGAGAGAGAGAGAAGGCCCAGCTTCACATTCATCATTATAACTGGAGGCAGCACAGTATACATACAGACCACCTACAGTATGCATACAGTATGTGTGTGACTGGATAGAGAGAGCCGGCATATGCGTGGAAAAGTTGTGTTTATGTGTGGATGTACTTGAATGGGCGTAGGTAGGTGGTGTGTGTGTGTGTGTGTGTGTGTGTGTCCTCTAAACACCAATGAAAAGAGTCTGTCCTTCATGCAAGGCAGACAGGGACAAAATTGAATCTTTCCCTCTCGTTTCCACTGAATGTTTGAATAGAGTAATATGCTTCGCTCTTTCTTTCTCAACAGCACGCCAAACAAAGGACTGCTTTCAGCCTTTAATTGAAATGCTGGGTTGCGTAAAAGGACACACACACACACACATTCCCCCCCCCCGCACACGCACACACACACACACACACACACAGAGAAATGCGTTCCAACATAGAAAAGGCATGCAACAGACATTCTGTACACACACACGTTCAACACTTTTTCAATAAAGTCTCAAAAATATGGAAACTAAGATGAATGTTGCAGATGTGACACATGCGTCCAGAACCTCCACTGATTGTGTTTCGTTTCCAAGAGGCTCCCTATTTTCCACCACACATTTTATATAAAATCTGCCCCCTGACCCGGCCCATTCTCTCTTTCTCCTCCCATCTCTCTCTCAGTGTTTTCCTTCCTTCCTCCCTCTCCTCATCCTCGCCCCTCTGATACCTTCCTTCCTCTCTCCTCATTATCCTGCTCCGCCACAGCCGACATCGAGCAGTGATGGAATAAAAACGAGGCGAGGACACGTTCAGTGACCCTCCTCTCTTCTTACGCCGTCTCTCTTCCTCCTCCCACTCCCTCTCTCTCCTTCTGCTTCTCTTCTTTTTTTTTTATGGATTTTAAAGGGATCACTTACTGTGCCTCTTTGGTTTCATTGTGGCATTCTACAGATGCTAACAAGCCATTTTTAGGGAAAGTGAAACTTTTTCCCCTTCACAATATGACAAGTGTCTGGTGAAGAAAAATAACCAGGCAAAATTCAAAATGTCAAGGTGTAGCTTTAAGACGACAAGGCTAAATTGGCTATTATTTTTCCTTCCTGTCTGTGCTGTCCTGTCCTGTCTGTCCCCTCTACCTCTCTCACTACTCCTGGTCATCCTCTTTATTAATGAATACAGGTAGCCACACACATCTCTATATGTGTATATGTGTGTGTGGACTTAACATCTTAATCAGTGAGAGTTTAGAGGAAGTCTTCCCGTGAGCATATGAGCACAGCTTAAAACAGATGATCGCTTAAAATGCTTAAAGGTGGAGTTAGAACTGGAGGGTGGATATCCGACCTGCGCCAGACGGGACGAAACTTTAGAAATGATGTTCAGGCTCGGTCATGTCAGCTGGGTCGTCGATTTAGTCGTCAGTGCAGATAAGGAGTAGGAGCAGTTGATTAAGTAAAATGTAAAACGTGCAGGGTGATGGCAACAAGAATGGGAAGTCAGCCTGGACAGAGGGTGCAGGATGTAGGCTGCTGTGAGCGGTTTGCAGACTACTAACATTGGCTTTGCTACAAGCTGTAACCATGGTAACAACAATTGTGTGACAGGGTAACACAAACTTGTTGCTTTAGCTCTCACTAAGGCACTGGCCGGGCCATAAAAAACAGAATGCCTGTCGGGTTCGGGTCGGGCTAGGTTCCTATTCTCCCAAACTCAAGTCGGGATCAGAGTTGCACTCTATTTAGAACCTGCGTGATGATGAGAGCATGGACCGGTCTCTGTTTGTTCACTTGATCATGCATCCATCTGTTCATCACATGATATATAAAAAAAAAAAACCCAGAATGCAGTATTGTATGCATGTATTATAGCACCAAATCATAATGTGTTTCTCACTGGTGCGTCCTTTGCATTGGGTGGCCCAAGGGTGCTGGTGCGAACACAAGTGGCGACTGCATTATGTGTTTGTGTAGCGATGATATGTTACAGCATTGTTTTTTTTCTTTTTATGTCTAATTCTCTTTTTGGCTCTGTGTCTGTCACTATGTTTCACTGCTCTGAATATTCCTAGGTTCAGTTAAATGCAGATGTAGCACCCACCATACCATACATACAAAGAAGCATCCAAATTAGACAATGACACTGAATAAGAATAGAATAAAATACAAGAAATTTAACAAGTTAGGATATACAAAGAAAGTATTTAAAACATTGCCATATTCTGTCATCATGTGTGATACAGATGGGTGATTTTCACAGTCACTCAAGACGTTATGTCACTAAGTATGTGTCGTTATGTGCATTTCAATTTACACATAAAAACCTTCCCTTGCCAGGCAACTGGATTCATGATCACCATCACGTGAGAGTTAATCTTGTCAGGCTCCAAGTTATATACGGTTGTGTCTGAACCACAGCGACACACCTTAAGCTACAGGCAGGGTTGTGACGACAGAGAGAAGAAGCTGTTTATTTGAGAACAATGATGGCCATTCCTATAGAGGTTAGTGCAGGTGCTGCTAAAGCATCCGTTGTATCTGAACTGGAGAGTGTTTCTTCATTGAAAGGAGGCCAAAGAACGCCTCTTCTCCCAACTGGCTTTGGCAAGAGTCTTAATTATGTTATATGGTTCATTGATCTGAGTGGTTAAAGTGAGCCTGTGGTAGATGGCGACAGACACCATCTAACACATCACCTACCAAATATTTTATGCACGAGCCCCTTTACAAACAGTTTAAACTTCCCAGGTGGTTCTGTGTGTTCCAAACCATCTGGTGCTCTGGTTGTAAAAAAACACCCTATATTGAAAATACTGCAAAAAAAATGTTTACACTTTGCTGAGTTGGTGCATCAATGTAAGCAAAATGTGACTTGCAACGGAAACAGACGTAGCGAGTAAATCACGGCGTACTAGAAAGCATGTGACTTTTTTGTCACTGAAGCAGCAGCTCCAGTGAACGGAGATCTGATGTATGATCTGTGCAGAGCAATGAGGATAGTGGAACCTTTGTCAGGCTGATAGATGAAACAACCGTAAACGTCATATTTCCATCAGGTTTTCCACATACTTTTCATCCGTTTGAGGTTTGACTGGCACTCTTTTCATCTCACTTCTTCTGCAATGGGTAATGAATTAACTAAATGTCTATTTAGATACCCCCAAGTCCTCATATCCACACAACAACATGCAGCCATTCTTATTTTTTACTGTGTTTTTGGTTGAAATTTGCATTAAATTTGGATAGAAACTTGACAGATCTTTCTCTCTCACTCACTATTCACAAATCTCTCCTTCTGTTTGTGTTTCATAAAACACTTCCACAGGTTTGATTTTACCCTCCATATTTTGCACCTCCAAACCAGGAATGCCTTAAAATACATATTGAATACGCACAAACATGCAATTCTCAGAGGTCTGTCTTTTCTTCCTCTGTGCAGTCCTTTAGTAAATAAGGACAGATGCAATTTGACTGTTCGGCGCCTCATAAAGGGCCACAGATCCTTATAAATACTCTTTAAACTACTTTGAGCCTGAAGTTTCAGTGCTCCTTGTCATAGATTCTCCAAGTCTCTCTCTGAACTCTATTGAAGGGATGAAGAGTTCTCTTCCAAAAAAGATATTCTCTCAATTTGGTGCTCAGATTGTGGTGGAAAGCACTGTCTCACACATTGCTCCAAAATATCTCATGGGAGATTGTGATGCGGTGGCTCTGAAGGTTTGTATTCATACTCATCAAACCATTCGGTGACCCCTCGTGTCCAGTATGGAAGCATCTGCATTCCCTTATATTTCTTCACTCCTTTATTCAGGTTTTTCCTTTAATCTGTCATCTGTTTATTGGCTGTGAGCAAGTATACTGTATGTATGTGTGTGTATGTGTGTGTGTGTGTGTGTCAAGAGAACACATCCTCATTGTGACCTCTGCACCTTTACCCCTTGACAATTTGATATTTGGCCTCATCTGTGCTGCGTCAGTTTCACAGGTCGCAAAGGGCTAACAGAGGGATGACAGCTCACCCACAGAGGAGAGGAGAGGAGAGGAGAGGAGAGGAGAGGAGAGGAGAGGAGAGGAGAGGAGAGGAGAGGAGAGGAGAGGAGAGGAGAGGAGAGGAGGGATCAGTGTTTATTGTGTCAATTTATTTATTACATCAATTATTTCCTCTACATCAGATTTACCATGTGAGCTAGAAATTGCAGCAGTCACTGACAAAGTTCATTGTGCTGCAGCCACTTGGCCTGTCTATCGTCTGACTCTTGTCAAATAGCTTCATAATCAGATTGCTAGTTATGATTCTGTCTCCATGTCTGTCTTCATGTACAGTTACTAAAGTATTAGGTGAATTTCCTGGGAGGAGAAGAGGCTCAGCTTCCTCCCAACATCACAAATCATTCTTAATTATTATCCCGCGGATCCACAACAAAGAGAAAATATTGTAATGAGGCGCTTCGCTACTTTCCTCTACACATTGCAACGGAGGTGAACACTCATTTTTCAGCCCTGCATTTGCATAAATTCTCTTCTTTTTTAAGTTGGCGCTGCCAAAAGTGATAAAGTGCATGCAGCACCAGGGAGGAGACTCACGGAGAGGGAGGGTTGGGGGGGACTGGGTGAGAAAAGCAGATGGAGAATGGGGTTATAGGTAGCAGGAGGGAAAAGTAAAGAAAGTTTAAAATAATAGAGGGTGTAGAAGATCTGCATAGACTGTCTGCAAAGGGACAAAAATAGGTGGGCATGAAAAGTGGCTGGACTGTGAGAGGAAGAGGTGACACACAAGCAGTGGGATGACCAGAAAGAGAGAGGAAGGACCAAAAAAAGAAGTGATGGGGAGAGAACATCAGGTCTGATTTTACCAGTATAATGAAGAGAGAGAGGGGAGTTAAAGGGAGAGGCAGAGATAATGTGAGTGGGACAGATAACAAACAGAGAAAGCTGCAGGCAGGAGGCTATAATGGACTTTTGAGTGGAGAGAACGAGAGATAGATTTACGAGGAGAGAGGGATGAGTGCGGGGAAATGCAGAGATAGCGTGATAGAGTGCTAAGTGGAAGGGGTAAATTGTGGCCCTGCCTGTGTTCTGTTTTTACAAAGCCCGTCGTAAAAACAGTGTTTAAATTTAATAGGCAGCTGCGGTGGGATGTACACACACACACACACACACACACACACACACACAACGTGAAACACAGAGACAGTCAGATTTTATCTCACCATGGTGCCATAATCCCAGAGAACTAGGGGTGTCTGTGCTGTATTTGACAGAGAGTCATGTGTTTTACATGAGAGGATACAATGAAATTGATAGTTAATCCTGAGTAAAGTCTCAGTATGTAATAGAGGAAGAGCTTTGATCAACATTAAAGGCGGAAACTACTGCTATAAAGTAACATTAATTAAAAATGCCAAAAAATAATACAACGAAATCAGTTCATCAGTGTTTCACGTAATGAATGCTTTGTAGGGTAAATGCACAAACAAGCAGACAGGTGCAACATGATCATGTCGTGATAAAAAGGCATAAATCTAAAGTAAGTAAGGTACATATTTCATTATTTAGCCCTCTGGCACCGTCAGCACTGACCAGAAACAAAAATGGACAACAACAGAAACACAAAAGAGTCAATCTTTGATATGAAAATAAATCGCACTATAAATAAACATCCACATTTTAATAATCAGCGTCTGCGGCTTTTGCAGCACTTCTGTGGAATCTCAGAAGTTGTCGTTGTGAAAGGCATTTCAAGTAGGCCCGTGCTTCTGCAGGTTAAATAACGCTTCATACAGACTGACACACACACACACACACACACACCAAGCGCCCTCACCACACACAACGCAGCAGCAAATCTCATGAGCTATCTGTTACCCACAAACGCTCAGAGGCAGAAAACGGAAAACACACCCGTCCCATCCATTCTCATAAACATTCTCATGTAGCACACACACACACACACACACACGTATAGAGGCGCACGGACTGAGAGCTTGGCCTTGTCTGGTGCAGTCATGGCTGGCTGTGGACTAACAGAGATATATGAGAGACGCGAGCCGTGTGGAGAACAACATTTATCTACAATCCCTTCCCTTTAGTATGCAAGGACACCTACCAACAGAAACATACGACGTAGCTCTACTCATATCTGTCTTTTTCACTGTCAGCTCAGTCCGGTGTATATTATTATAAGGAAAGCAGCCAATTAGAGCATCCTGACACTTTTATATTCCCTTACTGTGTTTATGGTTTAACACTGGAATTGTATTGATAATATGTGTTGCAGTAATATGTGTGCCACCATCCACCACTCACTGACTATTAGTGGTCCTGGTGGTCACTGTATGAGTAATTACTGTTTGTGTAGAAAACAGTTTGAGGTCCTCCGCAGACAACAGCTGCTTGGTAATCACTCACTTAGTGCTGCAGACAGAAACTGTCCTTGGAGTAGGAGGTGGAGGAAGAAAACTTGGGGAGAATATGAGCGAGAATGAAACCTTGCTTCCTGACTGATTTCATCACCATGTTTGATGCATGAAGAAACCAGTCTGTTGGTTTATATTACTGCTGGCGTGGTCTGCTTAAGTTTTATATGTGTAAAATTAGACAAGAGTCTCCTGGAGGCTTTCTGAGGCTGGACCACGGGTGCGTTAGAAGAACTGGATGCTGGTCTTAATGCAACGAAAAAACATTTTGTTCATAAACCACCACTGTAAAAGAGACTTATGTAAACCACCTATTGCAGTATCCAGGTCTTATAAGACATCCCTGGGATGGACTCAGCACTAACTTAGCAGTACTTTGAGGGAAATGCTAACATCAGCATGCAAAGTGTTTACTCATGTACTGTGGCAACCTTTTTTCTCATAAATTAGTTTATGTACAAATAATTTGAAACAGAAACTTCCCTACATTTTGAAGGAAATGCAATACTAACCAGATTATGTTTTCTTCTAATGTGATGAGAAAATATTAATAAATATAAGATGCAAAAATGTTGATACTGAAATAATCAGTAAAATATTATTAACAAGTATTTCAAAATATCAGATCTGGTGAAACAATATCCACTCACAGTGACTATAGCATATCTAGACTTTTCATGGTTATGTTTAGCCACTCACAGCACATGAAAGCCACATGCTCAGTGAAGCTTAGTGCTTAGTGAGCATGATTTCACTGTGACCATAAACTACAACAACTATTGAAGCAAGCACTAAACAGCATGTGGACTGCAAGACGATGGATGCGCCCACAAGCAGTTAGTTATTGGACATGTCAGCAGCATCCAGATGCCTTACTGCATTCAGATCTGACTTTAGAGTAAAGCAAAGAGAATTTCCAGTTGCTGCATTTCCCCTGTGGAGTCACTGGATCTTTTCCGTTATCTAGGTCTGTCTGAAACCCACACAGAAAGCTTTCTTTTAATAAAAATGCATCTGAAAAGATACATCTTTTAAAACTTAATGTCATTAAATTTTTCAAGAACTTTGACCCATTTTCGAGGCAGACTGCCGGAGGAAGAGACACAGATTTTTAGTGACTTAGGAGTTCTCTGGACTACCCCAATCATAAATGCTAAATCACTATCAAGTAGCAGGACTGTGCATAGATTATTTTTGGGGGGCGGGGGGCGGGAGGGGGGCAGGTGCTCAAGGGAAAAAAAGGGCACCACTGTCATAACCATTTTCTAAAATAACATTACATACAGTATACATACAAATGATCAATTCACACAGAGTCTTTAGCATTCATTTTTTCTACATTCATCACAGTAACAGGCTGTGATAAACAGCAATGCCACATTGTGAGTTCGTTAGTGGTCTAACAAATGAATATCCACTTAAAATAAACAAATCTTTAATTGAAAAAGGCTGTTCTCTGAATAAATACAACTAGTCTACCCTCAAAATTACAAAGTGGCGTTAAGTTCAGTTGCAACAGTTAGGCTGAGCTAATTTCTCTGCTGCCCTCATTTTCGTCTCCCCTCCCTCAGTCTCACCTTCCCTGCCGGTTACACCAACAGTACCTATGTCTGGTCTTAGAGGTGTAACATATCGTAATTGGCCACCAACTCCAAAAACATAGCGGGCAGCATTTCACCTCCTCCCACCCTCCTCCTCTCCTGATAAGCCTTGCTTAGTTATCGCCTCATCTCATTCAAGTTTCAAGGTTCATTCAATTGAATTGTTATTTAGCATCCCAGGGTTGCACAATGAAATGAAAGTCATTGTCCTGTCATGTTACACACACACACACACATAGAACATACTGTACATACAGATAATTATATCAGATCGTCAATAAATCATCCAGACTAGGCTCTCATCACTACACCCCCTTTTGGGGGGAAAACAATTCCATGTCACACATACACACTTAAACAAACTAGTTTAACTCAGTAGGTGTATGCTGAGGACAGGCTGTGTAACTAGTTCCACCATGATTAAATTCTGAATCACTGATCTCAGATTTGTTCCCCTGCCATTTACCAAAGAGTCTGAGTCATCTATGTTTTAATACATCGAAAAATAATTGCGAATTAGCTTAGCTTATTTGAGGGGCACCAAGCCAAACCAATTTTACTTTCATATAATGGCTATAATGTAACATTAGCTAGGTCAGCTGTCAGCTGTTGCTAGCTTGCATAATTTTAATAGAGCAGAACTGAAAAGGTCAGACGGAGTGGGCATATATTTGCTGGAAATAGTGTCTTTGGATTGCTTATAAAGTAATTTAATTCAGGTAGTTTGCTATTGGTTTTGTTTTGTGCCTCTATTTTACATTAAAGTCTATGGCGAGTGTCTTTTGTTTTCCCCCAGAAAGGGGCGGGAACACCGGATGTGCCGACCTAATGCATTAAACTCTCAGTGGCTCAGTGTAACCAGACATCATCCCTAAAAACAGTGTCCAGCAAGTTTCAACGTTCTCCTCTATTGAAAACAAAGTTTCTCTTTGTGCTGTGTTGTTAGGTTGAGTTCAGGTCCGTCTATTTCCAGGCAGCAAGCTAAGTTAGCGTCATTTAGAATCAGGAGATGAGCATGAAGAAAGTTTATCCACATATACAGGCTCTGGTGGTTCGCTCTGGTTGTTTCTTGTATATCATGTTGATGGGTTTATTTTTTCCGACATTTTCCCCTCCTCTCTAGTGTACCGTTCACCCACTGAGGGAGCCCCAACCACAGGCTGCGATGCATACATACATCAGTGGCCGGTTGCTACTTCTGGATTAAACAAAAGTGATGCTCCTTGCTTGTCGCCCCAATCAGAGAAGACTGTGGGGAGTTAGCATTGCATTAGCAACAGCAAGCACCAATTCATTGTAGACATGCGGGGCTGCCAGGTGAGACGATCAGTCACTTCAGCCAGTGATTCACAAGTTTGGCGGCCTCCTGGTTCCTGCAGGACCCTGAGCAGCCTTTTTGTTGGCTTATAGTTATGACCAGCTTTGAGCATATGCCTAGGCTCTGGAAAGCCCCAGCCCAATTTAACCCCTGCATATAGTCGTATATACACCCAAGAAATAATTCTGTAGTGCATTTTTTGAAGTTGCATCTTGGAGAACGGTAACAGCAGCAACAGGACTGTGATAACATGGTCTTCATCTTCATATTAAAAGCTCCACATCGGGGAAACATTGCCCATCAGCTTTGACTGTGTTTGAGTGTTCTGCCTCATCTGTCCTACTGGAGCCCCACGCCCTGCCCATCAGGAACAGTAGCCTGATCTGGGCCACTGAGTAGAAGGTAGGTCTCTGTAATGATGTGGATCAGGTCTCTGTAAAGATGTGGATCAGGTGTCTGTAAAGATGTGGATCAGGTCTCTGTAAAGATGTGGATCCGGTGTCTGTAAGGATGTGGATCAGGTCTCTGTAAAGATGTGGATCAGGTCTCTGTAAAGATGTGGGCACAAACAGTCTGGGATTTCCTGTTACTTGAGTCCCATTCTAAGGACTGGACACAAAGGCCGACTTAGCAATTAGGACCAGAACACAGCTGCTGTGCTCTCTTTCCTTCTATCTGTCATACAAACACAAACACATACACACACACAGTGAATACCATACATAATGATTTACACAAACAGCTAAATACTACCCACAGTGCATACACACCATTAAGAACTAGCCTATCAGAATTCCTACATTTTCTCTGATGACCATTTACACCAGACTAGCGTGCTAGTTACCAGCGGGCTGTTGCCTGAGTTAGACCAGCTGTATGCTTTAAAAGTGGTTTAATTAAGTGAAAACACATTCAGGGCAACACCTATCCTTCCCTGACTGGCTGTCACAAATGAAGGCATGTCTTAGAAAGACATGGCTGCTACTGCACTTGGTG